>NC_136503.1:41098854-41158854 GCF_053919585.1 Euprymna scolopes
CAAAACGAATGTTTCTGTTTATTGAAGCATCGTACTTAACTTCTGCATTTAAAAACTTTAACTCAAGCCATGATATATTAAAAATAATTTTAGAGCATCAACAGTAGTTTCTCTACAGTGCAACCGAGACTACAATGTATTGTGGATTATATCACTTCGGAGATGTATGAGACGCTTCTCTCCGGTGCACCACAATGGATCCCCAACTAGAGTAGGCAATCAATCAATTTAATTGAAAAATGGCCGATTTCACCTATTTTGATGATAATAAAAATACGTGTACCTCACTATTTAATTTTTTTCTTTTCTTATTAATGAGTTCAATTTACGATAAAAGAAGAGGTACCATTTAAAATTGCCACAAATAATTTCTTCATTTGCATATTTTATAAATAAACATTAATCAGAAGTGCCTTTTCCAGGGCATTTATCATCAAGCCTTAATATCAGTTGGCGAGATATTATAAACAAACACAGACAGAATTTGATGAACGACATTATCATTATTATTTGTTTTTATGTTTTTTTGGGCGAATTATTCGTAAAATATAATATTCAATAGAGGATTGATTCTGCGATAATACATACGCAATCTGCATAAATTAAAATATCATGTTAAACTGTATTGTCTGCGAGCTTGTATATATACTCGTTTCTTATCGTTGAGCACTTTCAGTTGAATTAAATCGTATCCCTGTCTGTTTCTTTGTTTGTTCACAATTTGATTTATATATACAAAGGAACACTTATTTCACAAATAGAATTTAATATTGACAACAGACTTTTATATATACTTTTATTCATGTATGATTTCTATATAAACTATTTATTCTAAAAGGAATCAACATTCAAGAGGTTATCTCATTTGCATATTACATTAAAGAAAATCTGTTTTCATATTTGGCTCTAAATTTTGTATGTTAATTAGTAATAGAATTTTTTTAACTATTCTATTTAGAAATGTTATATAAAGTTCGTTAATTTTATTCATTTGTGATTTAATGTAAATTTAATTTATTTTAAATTATTATAATAACCAAGATCAGCTACGTTTAAAAACGGAAGTAAATTTTTATTTAACCTATGTGTTATTTTCGCATAAACTATGAGATTTTATTTCCCTGTTTGAATTTCATAGATGAAGGTGACTATGTTTTATGCTTCCAAAAATCCAAAATATAGTCAACTTTCAGGAAAATCGTAACAACTTAGGTTATTTGGTGTATTTTTAATAGCATGTGACTAAACCCTCCAGTCGGTAATATGTTTTTTACCTGGCAATGCCGGGTATATACAGCTAGTATATATATATATATATATATATATATATATATATATATATATATATATATATATATATATACTCACATCGTCCGTATATATATATATATATATATATATATATATACTCACATCGTCCGTATATATATATATATATATATATATATATATATATATATATATACACCCACATCGTCCGAATATATATATACATATATATATATATATATATATATATATATATATATATATATATATATATATATATATATATATTCGGACGATGTGGGCGTGTTTTATGCTTCTATATACATATACCTCTTGTGTATATATATATATATATATATATATATATATATATATATATATATATAAGAGCAAATGGTTAATAAAACGTTAAAAAACACTTTGAAAAAGAGTTAAAACATATTTAATCTTAAAAGGAAACACTAAATAATTGGATAGTCCTTAATCCGCGGAGTTGCGAAGAAATACACTCCTTCTCATCAGAGGGTAGGAATTAGCAAAATGCAGGATCGAATTTTGCATACAAAAGTATTTGATGAAACTGCAAGTAAGTCAAAGATCTTACTTGATAACAAAAAGTGAAGCAGAGGGAATATGGTGAAGAAAAAGGTGATTTCACGTGAATGGATAGTCTGGTGAAAGGCAAAGTATCCAATGGCGGTAAAATCCAAAAATGTAAATCCAAGAAAGTTAATTAAATTTCCATTCGCATAAGTAAAATCCAAGGAAATCGCGTAATTGGAAGATGGTCCAAAATAATCGAAAAGGCCGAAATCCGTGAAATAATTCACAAATATGTACAAGGAAAAGGGGAAAAATTCCAATAAAATTAATAAAAGAAAAATAAGATATGCGTTTAACACGGCTGCCGAGATAAAGTGTAATTAAGAAAATTTATTTTATATATTTATAATGTCTAGCCGCACTGATGAGCTGTGAAACAGAGAAACAGTACTGTATGTGGATGACTATATATATATATATATATATATATATATATATATATATATATATATATATATATATGAATATATATATAAAGAGAGAGAGACAGACAGACAGAGACAATGCAGAGACAGACAGGAAAATCGATAAACAGTGGCAAAAATCGTGGCGATATCTATTTTTTAATGTTTTTTTATTTCTTTATTTCTTATGACTGTATTTGCATAAAAATAAAAAATAAATTATATATATATATATATATATATATATATATATATATATATATATATATATATATATAAGAGTGTAGGCAGCAACAATTGTTGATTTTCAAGACTTATAATTTTTTAATATTTTCAAATATTTTCATAACGCGTTTCGAGCCTTATATACTTCAGAATAAAGTTATCCAACAAATAAATTTGCATTGAAACCTGTGAATTGCTCAATATACCAGATAGAGCAAATAAATCAAATTTTAGTCATTCAATAAATTTTAAAGTTTATGACGTGAAATGGTTAAATTTCAAATCAAAAATATTTTTATTATTCTGTGTAAGACAGAGAATACATTTGAAATATCATAACTCTTTATCCTATAGGATTTCGATGTCTACCATCTCTTCAGAGGAGAAAATATTAGCAAATAGTTATAATGGTTTACATCTTATTTGCTTTAGTCAGTGAGGCATGGAAAATCACAATTAAAAGTTTTTTAAGCAATTAAATATATTTTACGTCATAAATTTTAAAATTTATTGAATGACTAAATTTTATATATATATATATGTGTATATATATATATATATATATTATTTTTAAAATATAATTATCCACTGACACGTGTTTCGTCGTCTACGACTCATCAGAATGGCTGAATCTAGTGAGAATATACACAGAGAGAGGGAGGGAGAGAGAGAGAGGGGGGACATATAAGCCTTAGATAGAAGGGGAAACAAACAGACTGATAAGGAGAATTAGAGATAGTAATTGAAAGAGGGGGAGAGAAAAGGGAGAGAGAGAGAGGAAGGAAAGAATTCCGACTATTTGGGAGAGGGGATTCGTTTGACAAAAATAGAGCCAGTGGCCATCTTGTAAATCTTGCCTTTTTTATTTGATTTTGTTATATTTGTTGTGCTTTGTGGTGGGTTGGTGTGCGTACACAAGGGTCTGGAAGGGGACTGACAAGAACCTTACAGTAAGTAGAGACCGCTTTACGGTATTGAAGTGTCAAATCACGGTGGCCGACATCAACTCCACCCCGCTCGGAACCATTCGCCGACGTCGTCATGGTCGTACTAAACAGTTTTTTTTGTGGGTGCTTTTTATCATCTGGGTCAAAGCCTAAACGCTTGTTTATAGTTGTGACGTCTGGTTAAACTCTTGCCACTTTTCAAGGCGAATCTGGAACCGCACCCGCTAAATAAATAAATAAATAAAATAGAATTTAAGTGTCATTATTTGGAGCCAATTTAAAAGTCACGTTCAAATAATCAACCTTTGATGTTACGACTAAGCACGTAAGGTTGTTGGCTGCTCAAGTGTCACACCATTCCCGAAATAGTAACTTTTCTATTTTTTTATTTATTTTTTTTTTTTTTATTACTTTGTTAACGCAGTCCTGCAGCCTGCACTCTGGTTCAAAGATATGGTGGACAAATAAGGATCTGTTGCAGAAATACTTCGTTAGTCTATTTTACGGGATATCAAACTTCTTTGGCTATAGTCAGCTAACACACTTCCTACTTTCCTGCGTGTCTGCTACCGGAAGCGGTGCCAAGGCAAATCACTTCCTTCGCTATTATTGTGCTTTGATATTTCTATTGCGAAACGATTTATTGAAATAAAATATAAAAAAGAACATTACATTGGTTCTTGTAAGGTCCACAAATATAAAACTTTCAATAAATCATGTAGCCTTAGGCTGCTACCGTCGAAGAACTAACCTGCTCTTATCTTTAATGTGTTTTTGCATTTGGAGCAAGTCCAAGAATATCCATCAACACATCTTTTGCCCGTTCTGCATTGAATATTCATTCTCCTTCGATCAGAACAGTTTCGGCAGATTTGTTTGTTGGCTATTAAGCAACGCCTTGCCAACCATCTCATTGTACTAATCATGTTCGAAGTTCCATCTAATAGGTCTTGCATCACTGTTTTAGTGATGCACACTTCAGTGGCATTGCGTTATAAACTAAATATTTCATTAATTAAAAATATTTTCAACGTGTTTTCAATATTTTTAAAGAGTCCAAAAAAGTGTTTTCAAAAATTCTTTATAAAAAAACTAATTCTACTTATTCTTAATTAAAATTTTCATACGTGTTTTCCATGATTAAAAAAAAATGAGCTCAAAAAGTGTTTCCAATAATTCTTAAAAACATAAAACTAATTTTACTTATTCTTAATTAAAATGTTTAAACGTGTTTTCAATAATTCTTTTCAAAAATATGTTTTCAATAATTCTTAAAAAAAATGTGTTTTCAATAATTCTTTTAAAAATGTGTTTTCAATAATTCTTTTAAAAATGCTTCAATAATTCTTTTAAAAAATGTGTTTTCAATAATTCTTTAAGAAAAATCTAATTTCAATAATTCATAATTAAAATAAGACCGAAAAAAACTTTTCAATGATTATTAAATAAAAAAGAACGATCGGAGAAATGTAACAACAAAGGGTCCACGCATAGGGAAAATATAGACGTGAGAGAAAAAAAAAAGTGAATGGAACTGATTTGCCTTGTCGCCGCTTCCTGTAGCAGACACACCGGAAGTTATGAAATACGTTAGCTGACTTTTACTACTTTTTTAGCGTTGTATGATTTGGATTATTAAAATTACTGTTTTCATTTTGAGTGCTATGGCCGATGTTACGTTTCACCTTTTTGTCGAATTTGGGAATCTGCACGGACTTTCGAATAGAACCCTTTTTTTAATCTACGATGTAGCATGCTCCCGCGTTCTCAGCCATGACTGGGAAGAAATGCTCGTCTGAGCTCCAATCCCTCGTCCCCCCTCGCCAATCTTTCACGAGAAACACCCGTCTGGCTGAAGCTACTGTCAATAATTTACCCCACTCTTTATCTGTGCCTAAATCAAAACGTAGATTCCATGAACAAAGCTCCTTTCTTAGAACTGCACGCCTCTGGAACTCTCTGCCGCTTGCCTGTTTCCCACCTGACTACAACTTGGACGTCTTCAAGTCCAACATAAACAAACTCCTGACAAACCGCCCCGTTAAGTAAGACACTCTATCAAAACCCCCAATACTAATAATTACTACAATACTATCTCATTGATTACTGTACACGCAATAACCCTTATCCCTGAGTGGCCTTCGGCTTTGATAAGTGGTGACCCCCATGTAAAAAAAAAAAATCCTAAGTAATTCGCAATCGCATTTTGAATATTGTTCGCACTAGGCTTTACCAGGGGGACAGCAAGCATTCTTAGTATTTTCCCCCTGCATTAAATAATGGATTCCGTTCGAAATTCTGTGCAGATTACCGAGTTCGATAGAAAGATTGGGGTTACAACGGCCGAAATATGGTATACAACGTTGATTTAAAAAAAAAAGCACAGTAATATTCGTTTGATGTTCAATGTAAAGCGGCTTGCTGACTAGAAAAAGTCACTTAGCTATATCCGACTATATTCTTAGTTTCATTTATCACTATATAGAAAGATCGATTTTGTTTTTACTAATATCTTACAATTTACCAAGGCAAAACGCCACACGAGAATGAGGCTTAATGAGAAAGATAGATTGTAAGTTGAATGATGAAGAATATTATGAAAGGATTGGAAATAATTAATGGAATGAATAAAGTTTGATTATTTATAGGAGCAAATTAAGTTGACATTGAATTTGAACACGATTGTGTTGTAGGCTGGAGAAAAGATGTTCAGTGGTAATGTGTTCCGCAGACATGAAACTCTTGAAAACGAACTTTGTTCCGCTTGGCGCTAGCCACATAGAGGAAAAAAGGATTTTCCATTGTGGTAGAAAGACGATTTATTGCGGCGACTGTTTTAGAACGAGGCCCGTGGGGAGGGATTTTAAATAGGAACTATAGAAAAGAGACAGGCGAACAAAATTACTTATGTAAGGGATTGTAAATAACACAAGCGCTCAACCCCATTTGATTAGCAATGAATAGTACTCTAAACGGCATCTCCCCAGATGTGGGCGGTACTCTATTTTATGACGTATATGGCACATGTCTCTGATTGGTTGCGTTTCATCATGTGACATAGATGGATTTGGAGTTAGTATAACAGTTGCGGTGAAGAAATTAGTAGAGATGTACCTTCATATCACGTCCGAATAGATAGTGACGTTTAAACCTTTTGTGTCCGTATCAAATGATGGCCAAAACACTGCACATTAAAGTGTGAAGAAATATACTATGTGAAAACATTCTCTTCCTCGACTTTTTCCATGGCTGTGAGACAACCAAGTCGAGGGAAAAGCCCCCTCGCCACTTCGCCTCACCTCAATCCCGACTGGAAAACCACAACCATGAATACATCCCATAGGGTATAGAACAAGTAAGAATAACACACCCAGGAGTTTAGTACAAAATTCACGGGGGAAATTACCAAACACGACAAAGGCGTACTTTTACAAATCTATTTATAAATAGACGACCGTCGCCAGAAGTCTTGGGATTTTTGCTAAATGTTGGAAATCTTTGACCGAATTCGCTCTCATAAATTAGCCAATAAGAAAAAGATGCGTGTCAGTATAAATTCTTTAAGAAAACCAACTTTGTAGAAAAAATGGCCAGCGTCAGAACAGAAGGCGTGTTTCTCTTGCTACTTTGCTTGGTAGTAAATCTTTAATTATGTATATACATATATATATATATATATATATATATATATATATATATAATGTTATATACATATGTATATGTATATATATAAGTACATATATGTATATGTATACATACATATACTTATATATATAAATATTTATATATATACATATATATAGACTTTTATATACATATATATACTTTTGCATAATATATATATAAAGAGAGACTTTTATATATACATACTTTTATATGCATATTAGTGTTGGGCCGATAATCGGGAATCGGAAAAATCGGAAGATTTGGAGGTATTGGAATCGATATCGGAATCGAAAAAATTGATGCCTATTTTCCGATGCCAAAACGATTTTTTAATTGTCTTTTTTATTTGATTTTGTTTAAAGCAAAATCTTCCATTGCTGATAATAATGATAAAATAATAAATATTTATTGATTTTAAAATACAAGTAAAGCTAAAATCGATAGATCATCCTCCACAAGTGTATTTTGACGTTTAGGAAAATATCTGCATATTTAACATGTTTTTTCACGAAAATCGAGGAAACTAACAATTTTATAGTAAAATAATTAGAGATTTATAAAGAATCGGAATCGGAATCGGGAATTTAGCACGGAATCGGTAATTGAATCGGAATCGCGAAAAATATTGGAATCGTCCTATCCCTAATACATATATATACTTCTGCATAATATATGTATATACTTATATATATATGTGTGTGTGTGTGTGTGTGTGTGTGTGTGTGTGTGTGTGTGTGTGTGTGTGTGTGTTTTAATTTTAATGTTTTTTTTCTTCCTTACTTTAGATGAGGAGTGTAGTTCGTTTCGGTGGAAACCCTCTTAATAGCAAAATTTGCAAAAAAAATGCAAATGCATTCATTTTAATTACACCTTTGTCTTGAATTCATAATTTATCATAAATTATAAGGTCAGTAGAATTTTACCCAAAAGCATAATTGCTTTGTAAGTAATATTTAAAATAAATTCTATATAGGTGCGAGTTGGCTTGGGTGCCCCTCTTAAATGAAAAAATTAACGAAAATAACCATGTACCCGTGTTACTTACCGTGTTGCTGAGAATATATATACTACGATACGTATTAATCTGTTACATAGTTTAGGAGATTATGAAATACACACACAAACATATCTCTATATATTTATATATACACAAACACATACACACCTATATACATATATATTATATATATATATATATATATATATATATATATATATATATATATATATATATATATATTAGCTGTACCCTGCCACGCGTTGCTGTGGCGCAAATCGGCGCAGTGGAAAAAGTTCCAAAATGAGGAAATGCATGTTTCTTATAGGTTTAATTTTCCATTTCGTATGGGTACACCTTTTTTGTTGTTTCATTTTCTTAGCTGATGTAGAAATGTTCTGGTTTGGTGACTCTTGAACACGTAACATAAATTGTTCATATGAAAAAAAACAGTCAGTGTGTAATTGTAAGCCAGACAATTGTAAAGATTGTCCCCTGAACTTTGTTGATGCTTATTGCAAACGGCAATAAAATTGGAAAGTGCAGTTTCCTAAAGTGTAATGGTGTATCCGGTGGAATCATAGGAATGCGTGGGATGAAGATATATTCATCTGTGAAAGGTCGTGTTAAGATTGTTGTTTCTATGATATTGATTGTTAATTTTTTTTACTGCAAGCCATGTGCCATTGCCAAGCTTGGATTGGTTTATATTTCACATGGTAATTAGTATGCCAATTTTCAGTTGCAGTACATGCGGTAGTATCCCTGGCAAATATAGCTGTTGGATAATTAAACACTTTATCTGCTTCCAAAACAGTGTCGATGGATTTGGAATTTTACGTTGAATCATAGCGTTAAGTTCATGGACGTCTTTGTATTGAGCTGCAAGAATAGCTCGTTCAGTCAGTCAAGTGGAATTCATATAATAAATTTGAATATCTGCAAAAACCTTTTAAACTAACTCTTCTTTTGATGTAATAAAATTACAGAAGTTAAGAGTAAAATAATTTCTCCCTTAACTCGGATCAGCTGGCACTTTTCCGTACCCAATTTCCCACAAGTGATGCAAAAATTTCTGTGCGGATCGAGCAGTCTGCAAATGAAGACGCATATTTTGAGTTAAGTTTAATGTCTTCACATGGCGCCAAAAAGTAGAGTATTTAAGGAAACCATTTATTTCATCTGCTGGTGTTGATTGAGGAATTACAGGTTACATTTGTCTGAAATCTCCTGAAAGCAATATTACTGCATTACCAAATGGTCTGACATTGCCACGCAAATCTTGCAAGGATCGATCAAGAGCCTCTAGTGATTTTTTGCGTACCATTGTGCATTCATCCTAAACAATAAGTTTGCATTTCTGCACTATTTTCCCCTATACTGGATGTTTTGGAGATGTCGAACATGAGATTTTTGAAAAATTGAATGTTTCAAAATAGAATAAATAGTTCTTCTACTTTGTAGCAAGGTCGCAGGTATTCTGCATGCAGCAAGGGCTAAGGCTATGCCATTTTGTGACTGAATTGCTGACAAAATCAATTTAATTAGAAAGGTGTTACCAGTTACTCCTGGTGCTGTTCAAGGTAGCAATAATTTCCAAATAACTTCTATTTTTACAGTCAGTTAATTAGGTGACTAAAATAGGATTTATCCATGTTTTGACAATGCCTCATTCACTGTAATTAATTTAGAAGACTAAATAAGATGAGGGATGAGAGATGGACAGATAGAGAGGAAGATACATAGATAGAAAAGAGAAAGTGAGAGGGAAATAGAGAAAGAGAAGAAGATAGAGAAAGATAGAGGGATTGATAGATAGACAGAGAGAGAGGGAGAGAGTTAGAAACAGAGACAGAGGAAAGGAGAGAGAGATAGAGGGAGTAAGATAGAGAAGAGGTCTCAAAAAGAGATGGAGAGGGCGATATAGAGAGAAAGGTAGATTGAGAGAGGAAGAGATGGAGGGGGAGAGATATTAAGAGAGGGAGAGAGAAACAGAAGGTGAACTACACTTCACCGTTTTTTTCCTCGGTCAGTAGAGGAGAAATCTTTCGAGACTGAGGCAGTTTTTATTTTTTGTTACTATCGAGAGTACTTTTTTCCCCGAAGCCAGATATTCCACATATTAGAAACCGACAGGGTTATCTGTACTTTCACCTAACAAATTAATAAACAAAAAGATATTGTAAAATTTGAATTTTACGTGAAAATACAAATTTTTAAAATAGCACGATAAAATAAGTGCATGAGTGTCACTTCATTTTAAATATTTATTTTCCAAAGCACCGTTTGAATAAATCAACAATGAATTAAATTTTTAGTGTTGTGCAATTATTTTCTCGGTGTTCAGCTCGGCAACGCCAGAAAAAGTAAAGTAAAATTTTAAATGTAGAAGCATCAAAAGAACCCCCCCCCCAAAAAAACCCTACAATTCCTTTGTATTTCTTATTAAATGTTTGTAGAAAATGTAATTTTTTTGTTAAATAAATAAATTTTTAGCAATTTTTGCAATAAATAATAGCAACTTCGTTAATTTTACGACTTGCCCCAGCTTATTATAAATACCTTAACCTCCCCATGTTAAAAACGGCTTTCGGAATAAACACCACCCCAACCTCCCCATGCTAAGAACGGCTTTCGAGGTTTGTGGGAGGGTAACTCAAAAGCCGTTTTTAACATGAGGAAGTTAGGGTATTTGGGTTTGTTTTACTGTACACATAGATTCGAAAAGGTTGTCAAAAAACAAATATATAACAAATAAATGTTATGAAAGGCGAGATAAGTTACTTTTCTACTTAACTGGATATGTTCTTAGTGTTTTTATTCAATGTAACATGTTTATTCAGCTCAAAAACATGCAGTGTTTACCGATGGACTGGAAAATTTAAAATGGCGCCCGACTCTCTCTTTGACATGGTAAGTTTGAGAAAAGGAGTTAAAAATAAAAAAATATATACAAAATACTGTTAAAAACCCACCGAATATATGTCAGCCTATGTTACGGTAACATATATTGAGCGAGTTTCTAACAGTCTTTAGTCTAGTTTTTTATTTATAACTCCTTTTTCCAAATTTACCGTGTCAAAGAGAGAGTCGGGCGCCATTTTAAATTTTCCAGTCCATCGGTAAACACTGCATGTTTTTTGAGCTGAATAAACATGTTACATTAATTAGAACACTAAAAACATATCTAGTTAAATAGAAAAGTAACCTATCTTGCCTTTGATAGCATTTATTTGATATATATTTGTTTTTTGACAACTTTTTCGAATCTATGTGTACAGTAATACAAACCCGGGTGTTTATAATACGCTGGGGCAAGTCGTAAAAATTAAACAGCAACTTTCTTATTTTTTTATAGTTTAGAAAAAATTAAAATAAACTTTTTTATGTAAACAATGCTGTGAAAGAAACTAAACAATTAAAACGCAATGTTTGATGGGTGAAAAGCCCTAAGATAAACAAATGAATTTAAAATTAAAAAATTTGGAAGATAAACAAATGAATTTAAATTTTAAAAATAGGGGATTTTTTTTTTACTTATCGATTAAATCTTGTAATTCGAGAGTCATTGAAACGGAAGTTACCGGAAATAAAACCGAGCAGTCTCGAAGAAACGACTTCCGAAAAATATTTTTATTTTATTTAAGTTTATAATTTGCAATATTAATTTATTTTAATAACATAAAACCATTCCTCGGCTCTAAGGAAAGACTGTCTGAAAATTTCAATTAAATTGGTAATGTAGAAATATCGTTTTCTTGATAACTAACGAACCAAGAATTACATTTTATATAGAGAGATTTAGAAAGAGAGAGAGAGAGAGAGAGGGAGAGAGAGAGAGAGAGAAACTGTTTCAACTAGTACTTCAAAGTAACATACAAACCCAATTGTTTCCTTAAGAATCGGACTATCTATGAAGTAACCGAAATCTTAATGCTTGACTCACGCATTATCAACATCCGAGCGTGCTCTATTAAATAACGTTTTTGATAAAATCCAATAAAATCTAGAAATAAAAAAGAAAAAATCAGATAAAGCAAACGATAGAGTCGAATCGACTAATATGGTGCGATTTAATATTCTATATTTATTATGAAGAATGAAAGAAAAATATCTTTAAATATCCTATCATAAATTTCTGTACTGTGTGTCTGTGGGTGTGTGTGTGTGTGTGACGCGGTTTAAGTCAGCCTAGAGACAACCCACCCAGGCAATTTAGGTACCAAAATGAAGCTTATGACCCAGCTGATGTTTTAGTGGTATTTATATCCATATTTGATGTATTGAAATGCAAAGTAATAGTGGTGATAGGAGTAAAATCGGTGGGAGTAGCAGCGGAGACAAAAATAGTAGTGGTGATAGGAGTTCAATTGATGGGAGTAGCATCAGCAGCCGTTAGGCAAAGTGGTGGCGAGAGGCATTAAATCGGTGGGAGTAGCAGCAGCAGTCCACGATTAATATTGGTTGAAAAATACAAGATTTTTTTATTAAAAAAAAATTACTTCCAATTTCTCCGTATGATTAACAAAACAACAAAAAGGACTTTCTCTGATTTGACCAGGGTGGTCATTTTAGACCACCGGTCATTAAATAAAATAATACTTTTACCCATGTATCTCATTTTTTTTTCATTAATATTGGTTGAAAAAATACAATATTTTTTTTACTTTTTAAAACTAATTACTTTCATTTTCTCCGTCTGATTAAAAAAAATTGGACTTTCTCTGATTCGTGTAGTGAGTTCAATCTAGGCTGCGGCCGCATGTTACGTTTTAAGGCCTCATAATTTCTATGAACTATATACAGTGATGATCATATTTATTGGCACGGTAAAATAAAAGTTAAATTTTGTCTAATAAATTCTAAAAAAGGGATTAAATTAAAGAAAATAAAGTATATTATGTATTTTTAACTGGCCTTTCCGATGCAGCAATCGGATTTTAGAAAAAATAAATAACAAAGGAACAACAAACATAATTGCAAAAAACCCTTGTTCAAAATTATTGGCACGATTTATTTAATAATCAATTGTATAGCCTTTGGCCTTGATTACCTTCCTCAGTCGCTTTTCATAGTTTACAACCAAGTTGTTGCACTCTTCAGTAGTAATTTTAGCCCACTCTTCCTGACAATAATCCTCCAATTGAATAAGATTCTTAGGCTTCCTTTGCATTACCCTCAATTTTAATGTTCTCCATAAATTTTCAATTGGATTAAGGTCTGGGCTTTGTGATGGCCACTCCAAAACATTAATATGATTGTCCTCAAGCCATTTCTTAGTCAGTTTAGCCGAATGCTTTGGGTCATTATCTTGCATGAACCACCAACGACGACCAAGTGAGAGCTCTTTAGCAGAGTCTTTCAGGTTTTCATCCAATATTTTAACATAATCTTCCTTTTTTATGCTACCTGTGACCTTAACAAGTCGCCCTGGTCCAGAGGCAGCAAAGGATCCCCAAAACATCAAACTGCCTCCACCGTGCTTCACTGTGGGTATGGTGTTCTTAGGCAGGAAAGCTTCGCCAGATTTTCTGTAAATATAAGACACTTTATTATGGCCAAATAACTCTATTTTCGTTTCGTCAGTCCATAGAACACGTTTCCAGAATGCAACATCTTTATCAATATGACGTTTTGCAAAGGCTAGCCTTGCTTTCAGGTGCATAGGCTTCAATAAGGGAGTCTTTCTCGGACGACATGCTTTTAAACCAGCTCTCTTCAAAACTCTACCAACTGTATGTCGAGATACATTCACTCCAGAGGTGCTCTGTTCATCAACAATCTCCCCAACAGAGATCCTTGGGTTTTGTTTTACTTGTCGAACAATTTTCCGTTCATCTCTTGGGGAAAGAATCCTTTTTCTCCCTCTACCCTCTAAACTCATAACGTGGCCTTGCGATTTGAACTTGTTTATTATGGCTCTAACAGTGGATTTGGGAAGGTTTAGCTTCTTTGAAATATTATCATAGCCCTCCCCATTGGTATGGCATGCTACAACAAGCTTCCTGACGTCTTCGCTGTGTTCCTTAGTTTTAACCATGGCGATTGAAAATTATAATTTAGTCACTTATAATAGTTTAAATAAATCGCTATCTAAAAATTATCTGAAAAAAATTATTCACTGAATTAGCGTTAAACAAGCATAATATGGCTATAAAAAAGTTCAGAAAGCACGTAAACCGGAAATTGATTGATATTATACTGATACTAAAAGAAAAACAAAGCCGTGCCAATAATTTTGAACAAGGGTTTTTTGCAATTATGTTTGTTGTTCCTTTGTTATTTACTTTTTCTAAAATCCGATTGCTGCATCGGAAAGGCCAGTTAAAAATACATAATATACTTTGTTATTTTCTTTAATTTAATCCCTTTTTTAGAATTTATTAGAAAAAAATGTAACTTTTATTTTACCGTGCCAATAAATATGATCATCACTGTATATATGGATAAATGTCCCCCACGTGGACTTACCAAATGAAACAGGTTGGTGTCTCGTTCATGCAATATGGTCGGTCCACATTCCCCCTTATATCTATACTTGGTCCATTGAGAAACTCTCCGAAATTGGACATCATTGACTGTAAGTTTCCGATGTCCTGTGAACTTCACCTCCAATGGGGCTTCCTGGTACTGAGAATTTTGAAATACTTTCTTCCATCATATTTACCTTTTCCTTTCTTTTGGCATCATTTTTCTTGCAGCCACGTTGAGTTATTGCTTTTTCTAAAAAAACAAAAAAAAAACAATAACAAAAAATGATAAAGCCCAATTCTCCTAATTTTGTGCCCTCCTTCCCATTTTTTTTTTTTTTTTTTTGCTTTTGTTGAACTTTTGTGCTTTCTACTAACCAATCAAAATAAGCTGTCGTTCTTGCTTTATTTTTAACCGGTATGCATAAAAGCTCTAACAGGGATATAAACACTTTAACATATACCCGAGTCGGTATTATGTGAGGATCTCAGCCTCCATGGGTCTTACATTTGATAGGATATAGTTTGGTGGCGCATTCCCGATAGTGAACTCTCCTGCCCTTTGACCAAGCCGGAACAGAGAAAAACTATACTCTAAATCTTAGTGCTGGAACTGAGGTTAACCTGAAACATTCGAAACTAAATCGGGTATATGATATAAGTATAATTACCTTACTTCATCGTACAGTTTGTTGTTTCGGTGGTTGTGTGGGCAAAGATGTGGTATAGAATTGATGAGAAAGGAGTTGGAGCTTGGTGACAGAGCGGGACCTATTAGGTTGTCAATTCAAATTCAAAGATGATTACAGTCTGCGTTTAAAAAGTTACTAACGGTAGTGCAGTTATATAAAATCATACTGATGAGTTTTGATGAAGGTGAAACATGTGTTTCGGTATATTGAAAAATATTATCAATATTAATTATATATATTGATTAGAGTAAATGTTTCTTTGTTTTTATTTATTGAGTTTTATTTTATTATCTGTATTATTTTCTGGACTGTAAATTAGTTAACCTGTATGTAAATTAAAGTTCAGATGTTTTAATATAAATTTACTTATTAAAGAAGATAGATTGTAGAAGTCATTACGCTGTTTAATTGTGTTTGAGTTTGTAATGGACGGTGATTCAAGAAGTTCTCGCCGAGATTTATTGAAAACTAGCGAGGGTACCCGGCATTGCCAAGGTGTGATGAGGTGGGGGGGGGTAAATCAAAACAAAATGGAAAATAAAGAATATGCGAACCTAATAATCCTGTATATAAATATTATAATTTTTTAATCCCCCCCCTCCGAAAAAAAAAACAGCAAACGTGATGCAAAATAAAGAATAAACGACATCGGAAAAACAAAAACAAAAAACAGCGAACGTGCTGGAAATTTTGTTAAAAAAAGAACGATATATGGCATCAATAACACCTTTAGAAATTGAAAAAAAAATACATATCTGATATCTCGGCTCGAACGTGAAATCTTAAGATAACGACCTTGCTTCTATAACGACTGACCTCTGACCGCGTGAGCGAAATTAGGTAGTCTTTTTTTTATTTAAACTATTTCAAGAAATAACTTTTTTTGCGCATGAGGGTTTGGCTAAATTATCATGTAGAAACGCTTTGTTGGTACCCCTCCCTGTAGGAAAGTGCCTAGTTGAGGGTGAAGGAATAAATGTTTTGGGCTAATTTTTCGATATTTGTCGTCCGAAGGTTTGAGCTTAAACATGATGTCGATCTCGTGAAAATTCGTCGCCTCTGTCGAAAATTTTTGCGAGACATACATACATACATACATACATTTTAAGAGACAGGTGAGATTTATATTATAGAAGATGAAGTTAATGAATTTAGCTTGTTTAAAGGTAAAAGAATTATCATACTGCAATAAATGAGAGAATAATGCATTCAGGGAATTGCTATTTTTATATTTCTTTTATGTTCACTAAGCCTTTTCTTTGATTGCCGTTCAGTTTCATTAATGTATATTTGATAACTATTCTAGAATAACTAACTTACAACACATTCTATGCCATGAATGCTATGCACACTTTGAATGCAAACAGCATTTTTTTTTCGTTCGGAAATAAAACAAAGACATCCATTTCATATTACAAACACAACAAATATATTTTCAAATATTGTACTGAAATTTTATTGCTTTAAATAAAAAATCATGATGAAGTCTTGAAATAAAGACGAAACGTAAATGAACATATTAATTTTGGTTTGTTCGTTTTTCCTCTCTCCATAACGTTGGACCATTATAGCTATAATATTGCGAAAAGGTGAGCTCTCTCTACCGTGCTAGAAAGTTACTTACGCCTGACAGTATCCGGTACCTCTATGAGGCCACCATTCGCCTATCTATGGAATATTGTTGTCACATTTGGGATGGTGCGTCTGCTACTAGTCTCTCACTCCTGGACAGGGTTCAAAAGAGAGTCGCCAACCTGATACGTCCCGAACTGTCAGATAGGCTTCAGCCTCTGTCCCATCGACGAAATGTTGCATTCCTCTGCCTGTTTTACAAGTATTGTAATGGTAGATGCTCCGACGAACTCCAAGCCCTTGTACTCCCTTGGCGTAAATACTTCCGACACACCCGACAAGCAGCAAAATCCCACCCCTACACAGTAGAAATCCCCAGATACGAAAATGCCTTCTACTCTAATCGTTTCTTCCCCAGAACTGCTAGACTTTGGAATTCCCCTCCGGGTTCCTGCTTCCCCAACTGTGCAGACAAGCAAAAGTTCAAGTGTAATGTAAACAAACATCTAACTGCAAAACTCCCTACATAGTATCCCTTCAGTTGTGTCACACATAGTAACCCCCTACATCAAAGTGGCACTGCGTCTTGTTCAGGGTGAAAATTTAATAAAAATTTGTTTCATTTTATATATATATATATATATATATATATATATATATATATATATAAATATATATATATATATGTATATATATATATGTATATATATATATATATATATATATATATAGAGAGAGAGAGAGAGAGAGAGAGAGAGAGAGAGAAAGAGAGCGAGAGAGCGAGAGAGCGAGAGAGCGAGAGAGAGAGAGAGAGAGAGAGAGAGAGAGAGAGGGGTTCCGGAAGTAATGCTTCCCATTTTTATATTCCGTCTGAATGAATCAGGGAGGATTGCAAATTGCGTTGTTACGATGGCTAAACTTGAGCTAAAAGTTTCATCTTTCTGTTGTAAATATCACATGTGAGACTCTAAGAAATCAACCCCTCTCCTGGTAGTGTGTCAGCAGCAGTCATGCGATATTGGATTCCTAACAAAAGTGCATTGAAAATAATGATGACTATGTAGAAAAATAAATTCTGGAGCACCAAAGCTCGCTTCTTTTGATGATAACATCCCCGTCTTCATAGCTCTTCAACTTTTTAAGTTATAAAAAAATAGGATGCTTTACTTTTGGAATGACCCTAGTATGAAAAAGCCCATGCATCGCTGGCAAAAGCGCATTAAGAATGCTTGTGACTATGTAGAAAACAAAATTCTGGAGTACAAAAGGTCGCTTGTTTCAATTGTACCATTTCCGTCTTCGTAACTCTTCAAAATTTTGAGTTAAAAATATTAGGCTTTAGTTATGGAACAGCCTTCACATACACACACACGCATATATATATATATATATATATATATATATATATATATATATATATATATATGATTCATTTAATCACATAAATTAATATACGAAATATAAATTTATGTGTTAACTTTATGTATTTACTCCAACAGTGCTCAATATGTAGGTATAGCTAGGTATTAAGTAAAAAAAATTGCCATATATATTTTATAACTTACTACTATATATATATATATATATATATATATATATATATATATATATATATATATATATATATGTATGTATCTTCTCGTTTTGATGTAACCAGATCTGGACATATACAGTCGTGTGGTTTTAGAAATCTTTGACCATCTCTTTGATTTTTATCAATGTCTCCCCATCGTCTGAACACAGTCTGGTCCAAATAAAACAGTCTCCTCCTTCCTTTCCTATGGAACATTTTCGTGAATGTCTTTAAAACATAACGAACTACACATCTCTTAATAAACATTCGAAAGCGAAAAGAAAAAAGATGGAGACGCGATGAAGACAAGAAGAACTAATGAAAGAACGAAGCTGTGTGCCTGAGAATTAAGGGCAGAATCTGGGACGGAGATAAAGAGTTAGTGATTCCTGAAACGCAAAAATAAAAATAAATAAATAAAACCAAAAATAAATAAATAAAAGCAAAGATTCTTCTTTCTTCAAGTCGTAGAAATGGTTTCCTGTATATCCCCTAACCATGCCGAATGCCACCCGATTTTTATACACCTCTATCTCTATCTCCCTCTCTCTTTTTCTTTCTCCCCCTCACTCATTCGTTTCGTATACTGTTGTCTTCCTCTTATCTTGACAAGTAAGCAAGTGATATATATATATATATATATATATATATATATATATATATATAGAGAGAGAGAGAGAGAGAGAGAGAGAGAGAGAAAGAGAGATGGAGGGGGAGATATAGACAGCTAGAAAGACAGAAAAAGGGAGAAGTCCACCAAGATGCGTCAATGATGACGTCATAGACCTCCAGGAAACCCCGCTGTTTTCCTCGTTATCACGTGACACCTTATTTGATATCTTTCTATCTTCTTCCTTTTGCGATTTTCCTTCTGTTCTTTCTCTTCTAATAAATTCTCTTTCTTGTCTTGTATTCCTTTGTATTCTTCAATTGCTTTCTCCAACTTCTCATCTTGCTTCTTTTTCGCATGCCGCTATTTTGCCTATATCCTTTCGTCTTATTTTTCATTTTTTGCTTCGTTCCTATTATTGGCTTCTTCTTCTTCTTCTTCTTCTTCATCTACTACTACTACTACTACTACTACTACTACTACTACTACTACTCCTCTTACTACTACTTCAGCAACCACCACCACAATTTCTTTTTATTTACTATAAACATACCCCCATTTTTCCTTATCTTTTCTTTCTTTCTGCCACTGCTATTATAAATACGTTCTCTTTTGCTTTACTATTATTCTACTACTAAAACTACTGTCTTCTTTTCTTTCTTGCTTTCTTTCCCCCCCTACTACTACTACTACTACTAATAATAATAATAATAATAATAATAATAATAATAATATTGCTACTGTTACCAATTCTACTACAATTACTATTTATTTTTTCTTTACTTCTATAATCTATTCTATTTTTTCTACTGTTACAGCTACTTATTTTTACTCCGTTTTCGTCTTCTATTACTTCTTAATCTCATTGTTCACTTCCACCTATTAATACTACTCTTCCTGTACTACTATAAATAGTCCATGTTTACAACTACTAAAGACGAACTATTTATAGTAGTACTTAGTAGTAGTTAGTGTAAACGATATACGTGGTATAACTTAAATCTACCAACGACATGTTCAAAGTAAATTACATCTTATTCAAAATTGTACACCTCGGTTCAGTTTTAAACTAAAAGATATTCAAAGTAATTTTACATTTCTTAATCAAATTTATAAGAAGATAATTAAGAAAAATTAATCTTTCTTTCGTATAAATTCAAAGATGCATTAAAAAAACATGGATTCAGAATAAATCAGGTTCAGATAACAAAGTAAAGTGTATACAAAATGTGAGATAAATGTTCCTAACAATTTTTTAAACAAATATATCAATGCGCATAATTATCCTGAAGCAAAACTGAGTTTATTGTTAACAAGAAATATATAAAATACTTTCCAATATTTTGCCATCATCGACCGACATTTATAAGGTTGGCCGCTGATAGCATTATATTGATGAAGACGTCACTTTCTGAAAGTTCTCCAGGACTTTCCGTTTAATCTCATTCAAACATAAATAGCAGGGTGTATTTAAACATTTACACGTTTTAGCATTTTTAATTATTTACCACGAATTAGAAACCATTCAGTCCTGTGGCAGAGGAAAGCTACTTAATAAAAGATCAGAAGTGTATATCTACTGCAGACATAAATGTACATAAAATAGCTTTTTTTCTTTTCTTTTTTTTACAAGGCGGTCACCACTTATCAAGGCCCGGAAGCAACTCAGGGATAAGGGTTATTGTAAGTACAGTACGTTAATGTGGATATTTAAAGTGTCTACTTGTAGCTTTGTTTTATTCAGTTTTTTAAAAAATTATCATGCAAATGATAACTGTTGTGTGTAATACATTGATGGAGTCGTTATTCACCGGAAGTTCGCAGTGACTGGTAAAAATGCACCAGTTTCTTCTTTTTCTTCAAGTCTTTAAAGTGTTCAAAGACGATGTCAAAAAACGTTTTCCTCTAGAAAAAGTAGCAAGGGCTTAGATGTGGCGACTATACCACTCTAGATTAAAAAGGGGGGGGGTCTTTCCTATCTGTTTAAACTCTGAATATTAATAGATAAAGTTCAAACAATAGAGATATTGTTATAATAATTGACGCAAATATTAACTCCGATAAAGCCTTGTCGACCGAGTGATACATTTAACGCTTGTCTAACTTCTCTATAACTCGCATAGTGCAATTACAAATGTTAGATATCTTTAAATCCTGCTTATTGTCTGTTATATTTTTAGGCACCCCGGCACTATATCTTTATAACTATTGCACCTATTATTATAAGATTATAAGCATGGATTCCATATATATCGTTAACAGGTGATGTGTACGAGAAATGGATTATGAAAAACAAAAGGCTTAATACATTACATTAGAATATACTCGTCCCAGGATAGGTAGAATTAATTTCCCGAACGGACCAGTTTAGACTCACTTTTATATTCCGCTTACGAAGATTCAAATCATGATATACTCCTACTAAACCTTATGTCTAGAATAATTATTCCAATTTTGTTACATAATTTTTATTCTAGAAAATGTCTAAAATTTGAACCTTAAGGAGTCTTAAGAAGCAATTGAAATTAAAGGAACAGTGCTTATTTAGTATCTAATTACAATGGATCCAAATTAATGCAAATCTGAAATATTTTGATTTTCAATGAGAGTTTGTGCCAAGATTATGCTGCATATAAACACTCAAAAATAATCCAAGGATGATGAAAATTGGAGAATATTTATTCATTGATGTCTACCACGCATTGTAAAAATTTCTCAAGAATCGGAGGTTTCTGAATTTTTGCGAAAGGTTTCCACATACACTTTGTTCTCATTTCATTAAACTAAATTAAACAAAATATAGCTCACATTACCCACCCTTACAACTATCAACCGTTTCGAAATTCCTAATGCTAAACATGTGCACATAGCTAATTTTATATAGATGTCTTCAAGTCCAATGTTAACAAATTCCTAATGAACCGCCCCTTTAAGTAAACACTTCATCAAATCTCCACACTTACGTAATGTACTTGCAATAACTCTTATCCCTGAGTGGCTTCCGGGCCTTGATAAGTGGTGATCACTGTGTAAAAAAAAATGGAAATTAGCCGTCGTGCGACTTCAAAGTTACTGCACGAGGACAATTGTTGATAATTTTAGTCATTTCCCATGATTCTACTGCAGGCACTGGTTTCCCTAGATACTTTTCCAGCTATATTTTTTGTATTTTTTTTGTATTTTTTCCCTAGATACTTTTCCAGCTATATTTTTTGTATTTTTTTTGTATTTTTTCCCTAGATACTTTTCCAGCTATATTTTTTGTATTTTTTTTGTATTTTTTCCCTAGATACTTTTCCAGCTATATTTTTTGTATTTTTTTTGTATTTTTTCCCTAGATACTTTTCCAGCTATATTTTTTGTATTTTTTTTGTATTTTTTCCCTAGATACTTTTCCAGCTATATTTTTTGTATTTTTTTTGTATTTTTTCCCTAGATACTTTTCCAGCCATATTTTTTTGTATTTTTTTTGTATTTTTTCCCTAGATACTTTTCCAGCCATATTTTTTTGTATTTTTTTTTGTATTTTTTCCCTAGATACTTTTCCAGCTATATTTTTTGTATTTTTTTTGTATTTTTTCCTAGATACTTTTCCAGCCATATTTTTTTGTATTTTTTTTTGTATTTTTTCCCTAGATACTTTTCCAGCTATATTTTTTTGTATTTTTTTTTGTATTTTTCCCTAGATACTTTTCCAGCTATATTTTTTTGTATTTTTTTTTGTATTTTTCCCTAGATACTTTTCCAGCTATATTTTTTTGTATTTTTTTTTGTATTTTTCCCTAGATACTTTTCCAGCTATATTTTTTTGTATTTTTTTTTGTATTTTTTCCCTAGATACTTTTCCAGCCATATTTTTTTGTATTTTTTTTTGTATTTTTCCCTAGATACTTTTCCAGCTATATTTTTTTGTATTTTTTTTTGTATTTTTTCCCTAGATACTTTTCCAGCTATATTTTTTTGTATTTTTTTTTGTATTTTTTCCCTAGATACTTTTCCAGCCATATTTTTTTGTATTTTTTTTTGTATTTTTCCCTAGATACTTTTCCAGCTATATTTTTTTGTATTTTTTTTTGTATTTTTTCCCTAGATACTTTTCCAGCTATATTTTTTTGTATTTTTTTTTGTATTTTTCCCTAGATACTTTTCCAGCCATATTTTTTTGTATTTTTTTTTGTATTTTTTCCCTAGATACTTTTCCAGCCATATTTTTTTGTATTTTTTTTTGTATTTTTTCCCTAGATACTTTTCCAGCTATATTTTTTTGTATTTTTTTTTGTATTTTTTCCCTAGATACTTTTCCAGCTATATTTTTTTGTATTTTTTTTTGTATTTTTCCCTAGATACTTTTCCAGCCATATTTTTTTGTATTTTTTTTTGTATTTTTTCCCTAGATACTTTTCCAGCTATATTTTTTTGTATTTTTTTTTGTATTTTTTCCCTAGATACTTTTCCAGCTATATTTTTTTGTATTTTTTTTTGTATTTTTTCCCTAGATACTTTTCCAGCTATATTTTTTTGTATTTTTTTTTGTATTTTTTCCCTAGATACTTTTCCAGCTATATTTTTTTGTATTTTTTTTTGTATTTTTTCCCTAGATACTTTTCCAGCTATATTTTTTTTATTTTTTTTTGTATTTTTTCCCTAGATACTTTTCCAGCTATATTTTTTTGTATTTTTTTTTGTATTTTTTCCCTAGATACTTTTCCAGCTATATTTTTTTTATTTTTTTTTGTATTTTTTCCCTAGATACTTTTCCAGCTATATTTTTTTGTATTTTTTTTTGTATTTTTTCCCTAGATACTTTTCCAGCTATATTTTTTTGTATTTTTTTTTGTATTTTTTCCCTAGATACTTTTCCAGCTATATTTTTTTTATTTTTTTTTGTATTTTTTCCCTAGATACTTTTCCAGCTATATTTTTTTGTATTTTTTTTTGTATTTTTCCCTAGATACTTTTCCAGCTATATTTTTTTGTATTTTTTTTTGTATTTTTCCCTAGATACTTTTCCAGCTATATTTTTTTGTATTTTTTTTTGTATTTTTCCCTAGATACTTTTCCAGCTATATTTTTTTGTATTTTTTTTTGTATTTTTCCCTAGATACTTTTCCAGCCATATTTTTTTGTATTTTTTTTTGTATTTTTCCCTAGATACTTTTCCAGCTATATTTTTTTGTATTTTTTTTTGTATTTTTTCCCTAGATACTTTTCCAGCTATATTTTTTTGTATTTTTTTTTGTATTTTTTCCCTAGATACTTTTCCAGCCATATTTTTTTGTATTTTTTTTTGTATTTTTCCCTAGATACTTTTCCAGCTATATTTTTTTGTATTTTTTTTTGTATTTTTTCCCTAGATACTTTTCCAGCTATATTTTTTTGTATTTTTTTTTGTATTTTTCCCTAGATACTTTTCCAGCCATATTTTTTTGTATTTTTTTTTGTATTTTTTCCCTAGATACTTTTCCAGCCATATTTTTTTGTATTTTTTTTTGTATTTTTTCCCTAGATACTTTTCCAGCTATATTTTTTTGTATTTTTTTTTGTATTTTTTCCCTAGATACTTTTCCAGCTATATTTTTTTGTATTTTTTTTTGTATTTTTCCCTAGATACTTTTCCAGCCATATTTTTTTGTATTTTTTTTTGTATTTTTTCCCTAGATACTTTTCCAGCTATATTTTTTTGTATTTTTTTTTGTATTTTTTCCCTAGATACTTTTCCAGCTATATTTTTTTGTATTTTTTTTTGTATTTTTTCCCTAGATACTTTTCCAGCTATATTTTTTTGTATTTTTTTTTGTATTTTTTCCCTAGATACTTTTCCAGCTATATTTTTTTGTATTTTTTTTTGTATTTTTTCCCTAGATACTTTTCCAGCTATATTTTTTTTATTTTTTTTTGTATTTTTTCCCTAGATACTTTTCCAGCTATATTTTTTTGTATTTTTTTTTGTATTTTTTCCCTAGATACTTTTCCAGCTATATTTTTTTGTATTTTTTTTTGTATTTTTTCCCTAGATACTTTTCCAGCTATATTTTTTTGTATTTTTTTTTGTATTTTTTCCCTAGATACTTTTCCAGCTATATTTTTTTGTATTTTTTTTTGTATTTTTTCCCTAGATACTTTTCCAGCTATATTTTTTTTATTTTTTTTTGTATTTTTTCCCTAGATACTTTTCCAGCTATATTTTTTTGTATTTTTTTTTGTATTTTTTCCCTAGATACTTTTCCAGCCATATTTTTTTGTATTTTTTTTTGTATTTTTTCCCTAGATACTTTTCCAGCTATATTTTTTTGTATTTTTTTTTGTATTTTTTCCCTAGATACTTTTCCAGCTATATTTTTTTGTATTTTTTTTTGTATTTTTTCCCTAGATACTTTTCCAGCTATATTTTTTTGTATTTTTTTTTGTATTTTTTCCCTAGATACTTTTCCAGCTATATTTTTTTTATTTTTTTTTTGTATTTTTTCCCTAGATACTTTTCCAGCTATATTTTTTTGTATTTTTTTTTGTATTTTTTCCCTAGATACTTTTCCAGCTATATTTTTTTGTATTTTTT
This sequence comes from Euprymna scolopes, assembly GCF_053919585.1. NCBI lineage: Eukaryota > Metazoa > Mollusca > Cephalopoda > Sepiida > Sepiolidae > Euprymna > Euprymna scolopes. Next base: position 41,124,439 of record NC_136503.1, read on the forward strand.
TTTGTATTTTTTCCCTAGATACTTTTCCAGCTATATTTTTTTTATTTTTTTTTGTATTTTTTCCCTAGATACTTTTCCAGCTATATTTTTTTGTATTTTTTTTGTATTTTTTCCCTAGATACTTTTCCAGCCATATTTTTTTGTATTTTTTTTTGTATTTTTTCCCTAGATACTTTTCCAGCTATATTTTTTTGTATTTTTTTTTGTATTTTTTCCCTAGATACTTTTCCAGCTATATTTTTTTGTATTTTTTTTTGTATTTTTTCCCTAGATACTTTTCCAGCTATATTTTTTTGTATTTTTTTTTGTATTTTTTCCCTAGATACTTTTCCAGCTATATTTTTTTGTATTTTTTTTTGTATTTTTTCCCTAGATACTTTTCCAGCTATATTTTTTTGTATTTTTTTTTGTATTTTTTCCCTAGATACTTTTCCAGCTATATTTTTTTGTATTTTTTTTTTGTATTTTTTCCCTAGATACTTTTCCAGCTATATTTTTTTGTATTTTTTTTTGTATTTTTTCCCTAGATACTTTTCCAGCTATATTTTTTTTATTTTTTTTTGTATTTTTTCCCTAGATACTTTTCCAGCTATATTTTTTTGTATTTTTTTTTGTATTTTTTCCCTAGATACTTTTCCAGCTATATTTTTTTGTATTTTTTTTTGTATTTTTTCCCTAGATACTTTTCCAGCTATATTTTTTTGTATTTTTTTTTGTATTTTTTCCCTAGATACTTTTCCAGCTATATTTTTTTTATTTTTTTTTGTATTTTTTCCCTAGATACTTTTCCAGCTATATTTTTTTGTATTTTTTTTTGTATTTTTTCCCTAGATACTTTTCCAGCCATATTTTTTTGTATTTTTTTTTGTATTTTTTCCCTAGATACTTTTCCAGCTATATTTTTTTGTATTTTTTTTTGTATTTTTTCCCTAGATACTTTTCCAGCTATATTTTTTTGTATTTTTTTTTGTATTTTTTCCCTAGATACTTTTCCAGCTATATTTTTTTGTATTTTTTTTTGTATTTTTTCCCTAGATACTTTTCCAGCTATATTTTTTTGTATTTTTTTTTGTATTTTTTCCCTAGATACTTTTCCAGCTATATTTTTTTTATTTTTTTTTGTATTTTTTCCCTAGATACTTTTCCAGCTATATTTTTTTGTATTTTTTTTTGTATTTTTTCCCTAGATACTTTTCCAGCTATATTTTTTTGTATTTTTTTTTGTATTTTTTCCCTAGATACTTTTCCAGCTATATTTTTTTGTATTTTTTTTTGTATTTTTTCCCTAGATACTTTTCCAGCTATATTTTTTTGTATTTTTTTTGTATTTTTTCCCTAGATACTTTTCCAGCTATATTTTTTTTATTTTTTTTGTATTTTTTTTTGTATTTTTTCCCTAGATACTTTTCCAGCTATATTTTTTTGTATTTTTTTTGTATTTTTTCCCTAGATACTTTTCCAGCTATATTTTTTTTATTTTTTTTGTATTTTTTTTTGTATTTTTTCCCTAGATACTTTTCCAGCTATATTTTTTTGTATTTTTTTTTGTATTTTTTCCCTAGATACTTTTCCAGCTATATTTTTTTGTATTTTTTTTTGTATTTTTTCCCTAGATACTTTTCCAGCTATATTTTTTTGTATTTTTTTTGTATTTTTTCCCTAGATACTTTTCCAGCTATATTTTTTTTATTTTTTTTGTATTTTTTTTTGTATTTTTTCCCTAGATACTTTTCCAGCTATATTTTTTTGTATTTTTTTTGTATTTTTTCCCTAGATACTTTTCCAGCTATATTTTTTTTATTTTTTTTTGTATTTTTTCCCTAGATACTTTTCCAGCTATATTTTTTTGTATTTTTTTTTGTATTTTTTCCCTAGATACTTTTCCAGCTATATTTTTTTGTATTTTTTTTGTATTTTTTCCCTAGATACTTTTCCAGCTATATTTTTTTTATTTTTTTTGTATTTTTTCCCTAGATACTTTTCCAGCTATATTTTTTTGTATTTTTTTTTGTATTTTTTCCCTAGATACTTTTCCAGCTATATTTTTTTTATTTTTTTTTGTATTTTTTCCCTAGATACTTTTCCAGCTATATTTTTTTGTATTTTTTTTTGTATTTTTTCCCTAGATACTTTTCCAGCTATATTTTTTTGTATTTTTTTTGTATTTTTTCCCTAGATACTTTTCCAGCTATATTTTTTTGTATTTTTTTTTGTATTTTTTCCCTAGATACTTTTCCAGCTATATTTTTTTGTATTTTCTTTTGTATTTTTTCCCTAGATACTTTTCCAGCTATATTTTTTTGTATTTTTTTTTGTATTTTTTCCCTAGATACTTTTCCAGCTATATTTTTTTGTATTTTTTTTGTATTTTTTCCCTAGATACTTTTCCAGCTATATTTTTTTTATTTTTTTTGTATTTTTTTTGTATTTTTTCCCTAGATACTTTTCCAGCTATATTTTTTTGTATTTTTTTTTGTATTTTTTCCCTAGATACTTTTCCAGCTATATTTTTTTGTATTTTTTTTTGTATTTTTTCCCTAGATACTTTTCCAGCTATATTTTTTTGTATTTTTTTTTGTATTTTTTCCCTAGATACTTTTCCAGCTATATTTTTTTGTATTTTTTTTTGTATTTTTTCCCTAGATACTTTTCCAGCTATATTTTTTTGTATTTTTTTTTGTATTTTTTCCCTAGATACTTTTCCAGCTATATTTTTTTGTATTTTTTTTTGTATTTTTTCCCTAGATACTTTTCCAGCTATATTTTTTTTATTTTTTTTTGTATTTTTTCCCTAGATACTTTTCCAGCTATATTTTTTTGTATTTTTTTTTGTATTTTTTCCCTAGATACTTTTCCAGCTATATTTTTTTGTATTTTTTTTTGTATTTTTTCCCTAGATACTTTTCCAGCTATATTTTTTTGTATTTTTTTTTGTATTTTTTCCCTAGATACTTTTCCAGCTATATTTTTTTGTATTTTTTTTGTATTTTTTCCCTAGATACTTTTCCAGCTATATTTTTTTATTTTTTTTGTATTTTTTTTTGTATTTTTTCCCTAGATACTTTTCCAGCTATATTTTTTTGTATTTTTTTTGTATTTTTTCCCTAGATACTTTTCCAGCTATATTTTTTTTATTTTTTTTGTATTTTTTTTTGTATTTTTTCCCTAGATACTTTTCCAGCTATATTTTTTTGTATTTTTTTTTGTATTTTTTCCCTAGATACTTTTCCAGCTATATTTTTTTGTATTTTTTTTTGTATTTTTTCCCTAGATACTTTTCCAGCTATATTTTTTTGTATTTTTTTTGTATTTTTTCCCTAGATACTTTTCCAGCTATATTTTTTTTATTTTTTTTGTATTTTTTTTTGTATTTTTTCCCTAGATACTTTTCCAGCTATATTTTTTTGTATTTTTTTTGTATTTTTTCCCTAGATACTTTTCCAGCTATATTTTTTTTATTTTTTTTTGTATTTTTTCCCTAGATACTTTTCCAGCTATATTTTTTTGTATTTTTTTTTGTATTTTTTCCCTAGATACTTTTCCAGCTATATTTTTTTGTATTTTTTTTGTATTTTTTCCCTAGATACTTTTCCAGCTATATTTTTTTTATTTTTTTTGTATTTTTTCCCTAGATACTTTTCCAGCTATATTTTTTTGTATTTTTTTTTGTATTTTTTCCCTAGATACTTTTCCAGCTATATTTTTTTTATTTTTTTTTGTATTTTTTCCCTAGATACTTTTCCAGCTATATTTTTTTGTATTTTTTTTTGTATTTTTTCCCTAGATACTTTTCCAGCTATATTTTTTTGTATTTTTTTTGTATTTTTTCCCTAGATACTTTTCCAGCTATATTTTTTTGTATTTTTTTTTGTATTTTTTCCCTAGATACTTTTCCAGCTATATTTTTTTGTATTTTTTTTTGTATTTTTTCCCTAGATACTTTTCCAGCTATATTTTTTTGTATTTTTTTTTGTATTTTTTCCCTAGATACTTTTCCAGCTATATTTTTTTGTATTTTTTTTGTATTTTTTCCCTAGATACTTTTCCAGCTATATTTTTTTTATTTTTTTTGTATTTTTTTTTGTATTTTTTCCCTAGATACTTTTCCAGCTATATTTTTTTGTATTTTTTTTGTATTTTTTCCCTAGATACTTTTCCAGCTATATTTTTTTTATTTTTTTTGTATTTTTTTTTGTATTTTTTCCCTAGATACTTTTCCAGCTATATTTTTTTGTATTTTTTTTTGTATTTTTTCCCTAGATACTTTTCCAGCTATATTTTTTTGTATTTTTTTTTGTATTTTTTCCCTAGATACTTTTCCAGCTATATTTTTTTGTATTTTTTTTGTATTTTTTCCCTAGATACTTTTCCAGCTATATTTTTTTTATTTTTTTTGTATTTTTTTTTGTATTTTTTCCCTAGATACTTTTCCAGCTATATTTTTTTGTATTTTTTTTGTATTTTTTCCCTAGATACTTTTCCAGCTATATTTTTTTTATTTTTTTTTGTATTTTTTCCCTAGATACTTTTCCAGCTATATTTTTTTGTATTTTTTTTTGTATTTTTTCCCTAGATACTTTTCCAGCTATATTTTTTTGTATTTTTTTTGTATTTTTTCCCTAGATACTTTTCCAGCTATATTTTTTTTATTTTTTTTGTATTTTTTCCCTAGATACTTTTCCAGCTATATTTTTTTGTATTTTTTTTTGTATTTTTTCCCTAGATACTTTTCCAGCTATATTTTTTTGTATTTTTTTTTGTATTTTTTCCCTAGATACTTTTCCAGCTATATTTTTTTGTATTTTTTTTGTATTTTTTCCCTAGATACTTTTCCAGCTATATTTTTTTTATTTTTTTTGTATTTTTTTTTGTATTTTTTCCCTAGATACTTTTCCAGCTATATTTTTTTGTATTTTTTTTGTATTTTTTCCCTAGATACTTTTCCAGCTATATTTTTTTTATTTTTTTTTGTATTTTTTCCCTAGATACTTTTCCAGCTATATTTTTTTGTATTTTTTTTTGTATTTTTTCCCTAGATACTTTTCCAGCTATATTTTTTTGTATTTTTTTTGTATTTTTTCCCTAGATACTTTTCCAGCTATATTTTTTTTATTTTTTTTGTATTTTTTCCCTAGATACTTTTCCAGCTATATTTTTTTGTATTTTTTTTTGTATTTTTTCCCTAGATACTTTTCCAGCTATATTTTTTTTATTTTTTTTTGTATTTTTTCCCTAGATACTTTTCCAGCTATATTTTTTTGTATTTTTTTTTGTATTTTTTCCCTAGATACTTTTCCAGCTATATTTTTTTGTATTTTTTTTGTATTTTTTCCCTAGATACTTTTCCAGCTATATTTTTTTGTATTTTTTTTTGTATTTTTTCCCTAGATACTTTTCCAGCTATATTTTTTTGTATTTTTTTTTGTATTTTTTCCCTAGATACTTTTCCAGCTATATTTTTTTGTATTTTTTTTTGTATTTTTTCCCTAGATACTTTTCCAGCTATATTTTTTTGTATTTTTTTTGTATTTTTTCCCTAGATACTTTTCCAGCTATATTTTTTTTATTTTTTTTGTATTTTTTTTTGTATTTTTTCCCTAGATACTTTTCCAGCTATATTTTTTTGTATTTTTTTTGTATTTTTTCCCTAGATACTTTTCCAGCTATATTTTTTTTATTTTTTTTGTATTTTTTTTTGTATTTTTTCCCTAGATACTTTTCCAGCTATATTTTTTTGTATTTTTTTTTGTATTTTTTCCCTAGATACTTTTCCAGCTATATTTTTTTGTATTTTTTTTTGTATTTTTTCCCTAGATACTTTTCCAGCTATATTTTTTTGTATTTTTTTTGTATTTTTTCCCTAGATACTTTTCCAGCTATATTTTTTTTATTTTTTTTGTATTTTTTTTTGTATTTTTTCCCTAGATACTTTTCCAGCTATATTTTTTTGTATTTTTTTTGTATTTTTTCCCTAGATACTTTTCCAGCTATATTTTTTTTATTTTTTTTTGTATTTTTTCCCTAGATACTTTTCCAGCTATATTTTTTTGTATTTTTTTTTGTATTTTTTCCCTAGATACTTTTCCAGCTATATTTTTTTGTATTTTTTTTGTATTTTTTCCCTAGATACTTTTCCAGCTATATTTTTTTTATTTTTTTTGTATTTTTTCCCTAGATACTTTTCCAGCTATATTTTTTTGTATTTTTTTTGTATTTTTTCCCTAGATACTTTTCCAGCTATATTTTTTTTATTTTTTTTTGTATTTTTTCCCTAGATACTTTTCCAGCTATATTTTTTTGTATTTTTTTTTGTATTTTTTCCCTAGATACTTTTCCAGCTATATTTTTTTGTATTTTTTTTGTATTTTTTCCCTAGATACTTTTCCAGCTATATTTTTTTGTATTTTTTTTTGTATTTTTTCCCTAGATACTTTTCCAGCTATATTTTTTTGTATTTTTTTTTGTATTTTTTCCCTAGATACTTTTCCAGCTATATTTTTTTGTATTTTTTTTTGTATTTTTTCCCTAGATACTTTTCCAGCTATATTTTTTTGTATTTTTTTTGTATTTTTTCCCTAGATACTTTTCCAGCTATATTTTTTTTATTTTTTTTGTATTTTTTTTTGTATTTTTTCCCTAGATACTTTTCCAGCTATATTTTTTTGTATTTTTTTTGTATTTTTTCCCTAGATACTTTTCCAGCTATATTTTTTTTATTTTTTTTGTATTTTTTTTTGTATTTTTTCCCTAGATACTTTTCCAGCTATATTTTTTTGTATTTTTTTTTGTATTTTTTCCCTAGATACTTTTCCAGCTATATTTTTTTGTATTTTTTTTTGTATTTTTTCCCTAGATACTTTTCCAGCTATATTTTTTTGTATTTTTTTTTGTATTTTTTCCCTAGATACTTTTCCAGCTATATTTTTTTGTATTTTTTTTGTATTTTTTCCCTAGATACTTTTCCAGCTATATTTTTTTGTATTTTTTTTTGTATTTTTTCCCTAGATACTTTTCCAGCTATATTTTTTTGTATTTTTTTTTGTATTTTTTCCCTAGATACTTTTCCAGCTATATTTTTTTGTATTTTTTTTGTATTTTTTCCCTAGATACTTTTCCAGCTATATTTTTTTTATTTTTTTTGTATTTTTTTTTGTATTTTTTCCCTAGATACTTTTCCAGCTATATTTTTTTGTATTTTTTTTGTATTTTTTCCCTAGATACTTTTCCAGCTATATTTTTTTTATTTTTTTTGTATTTTTTTTTGTATTTTTTCCCTAGATACTTTTCCAGCTATATTTTTTTGTATTTTTTTTTGTATTTTTTCCCTAGATACTTTTCCAGCTATATTTTTTTGTATTTTTTTTTGTATTTTTTCCCTAGATACTTTTCCAGCTATATTTTTTTGTATTTTTTTTTGTATTTTTTCCCTAGATACTTTTCCAGCTATATTTTTTTGTATTTTTTTTGTATTTTTTCCCTAGATACTTTTCCAGCTATATTTTTTTTATTTTTTTTGTATTTTTTTTTGTATTTTTTCCCTAGATACTTTTCCAGCTATATTTTTTTGTATTTTTTTTGTATTTTTTCCCTAGATACTTTTCCAGCTATATTTTTTTTATTTTTTTTGTATTTTTTTTTGTATTTTTTCCCTAGATACTTTTCCAGCTATATTTTTTTGTATTTTTTTTTGTATTTTTTCCCTAGATACTTTTCCAGCTATATTTTTTTGTATTTTTTTTTGTATTTTTTCCCTAGATACTTTTCCAGCTATATTTTTTTGTATTTTTTTTTGTATTTTTTCCCTAGATACTTTTCCAGCTATATTTTTTTGTATTTTTTTTGTATTTTTTCCCTAGATACTTTTCCAGCTATATTTTTTTGTATTTTTTTTTGTATTTTTTCCCTAGATACTTTTCCAGCTATATTTTTTTGTATTTTTTTTGTATTTTTTCCCTAGATACTTTTCCAGCTATATTTTTTTGTATTTTTTTTGTATTTTTTCCCTAGATACTTTTCCAGCTATATTTTTTGTATTTTTTTTTGTATTTTTTCCCTAGATACTTTTCCAGCTATATTTTTTTGTATTTTTTTTGTATTTTTTCCCTAGATACTTTTCCAGCTATATTTTTTTGTATTTTTTTTGTATTTTTTCCCTAGATACTTTTCCAGCTATATTTTTTTGTATTTTTTTTTGTATTTTTTCCCTAGATACTTTTCCAGCTATATTTTTTTGTATTTTTTTTGTATTTTTTCCCTAGATACTTTTCCAGCTATATTTTTTTGTATTTTTTTTTGTATTTTTTCCCTAGATACTTTTCCAGCTATATTTTTTTGTATTTTTTTTTGTATTTTTTCCCTAGATACTTTTCCAGCTATATTTTTTTGTATTTTTTTTGTATTTTTTCCCTAGATACTTTTCCAGCTATATTTTTTTGTATTTTTTTTGTATTTTTTCCCTAGATACTTTTCCAGCTATATTTTTTTGTATTTTTTTTGTATTTTTTCCCTAGATACTTTTCCAGCTATATTTTTTTGTATTTTTTTTGTATTTTTTCCCTAGATACTTTTCCAGCTATATTTTTTTGTATTTTTTTTGTATTTTTTCCCTAGATACTTTTCCAGCTATATTTTTTTGTATTTTTTTTGTATTTTTTCCCTAGATACTTTTCCAGCTATATTTTTTGTATTTTTTTTGTATTTTTTCCCTAGATACTTTTCCAGCTATATTTTTTGTATTTTTTTTGTATTTTTTCCCTAGATACTTTTCCAGCTATATTTTTTGTATTGTTTTTGTATTTTTTCCCTAGATACTTTTCCAGCTATATTTTTTTGTATTTTTTTTGTATTTTTTCCCTAGATACTTTTCCAGCTATATTTTTTGTATTTTTTTTGTATTTTTTCCCTAGATACTTTTCCAGCTATATTTTTTTGTATTTTTTTTGTATTTTTTCCCTAGATACTTTTCCAGCTATATTTTTTTGTATTTTTTTTGTATTTTTTCCCTAGATACTTTTCCAGCTATATTTTTTTGTATTTTTTTTGTATTTTTTCCCTAGATACTTTTCCAGCTATATTTTTTTGTATTTTTTTTGTATTTTTTCCCTAGATACTTTTCCAGCTATATTTTTTTGTATTTTTTTTGTATTTTTTCCCTAGATACTTTTCCAGCTATATTTTTTTGTATTTTTTTTGTATTTTTTCCCTAGATACTTTTCCAGCTATATTTTTTTGTATTTTTTTTGTATTTTTTCCCTAGATACTTTTCCAGCTATATTTTTTTGTATTTTTTTTGTATTTTTTCCCTAGATACTTTTCCAGCTATATTTTTTTGTATTTTTTTTGTATTTTTTCCCTAGATACTTTTCCAGCTATATTTTTTTGTATTTTTTTTGTATTTTTTCCCTAGATACTTTTCCAGCTATATTTTTTTGTATTTTTTTTGTATTTTTTCCCTAGATACTTTTCCAGCTATATTTTTTTGTATTTTTTTTGTATTTTTTCCCTAGATACTTTTCCAGCTATATTTTTTTGTATTTTTTTTGTATTTTTTCCCTAGATACTTTTCCAGCTATATTTTTTTGTATTTTTTTTGTATTTTTTCCCTAGATACTTTTCCAGCTATATGTTTTTGTATTTTTTTTGTATTTTTTCCCTAGATACTTTTCCAGCTATATTTTTTGTATTTTTTTTGTATTTTTTCCCTAGATACTTTTCCAGCTATATTTTTTGTATTTTTTTTGTATTTTTTCCCTAGATACTTTTCCAGCTATATTTTTTTGTATTTTTTTTGTATTTTTTCCCTAGATACTTTTCCAGCTATATTTTTTGTATTTTTTTTGTATTTTTTCCCTAGATACTTTTCCAGCTATATTTTTTTGTATTTTTTTTGTATTTTTTCCCTAGATACTTTTCCAGCTATATTTTTTGTATTTTTTTTGTATTTTTTCCCTAGATACTTTTCCAGCCATATTTTTTTGTATTTCTTTTGTATTTTTTCCCTAGATACTTTTCCAGCCATATTTTTTTGTATTTCTTTTGTATTTTTTCCCTAGATACTTTTCCAGCTATATTTTTTTCTAAAAAGACGGCAGGTATTTATAGGAGGAACCACGTGACGATGCTTTCATTATAAGCGAAAATGTTCCTGTTGAAAGGAAGGACTGGATTCGGAGTTGACACACCTATCAATCGTTAACAATTGATCCACTGTCACTTCCCGGCTAATTGGTTGGAAAAAAAACTTGGCACCAGATGGTCTAAATATAATAAGCCTCCACCAAAACGTCTACATATAATATACCTTCTGTGTTGAGAGACAATGGGCAATATCTTAAGCGTTCTTATGTAATAAAGAGTTTATATTAAAGTATATATGATAAATAGTCATATACGTATTATAACTATTCACTTGTAAATAGATTCAAACCACACGACTAGCTACTAAATTCCGCATCTCCAATCTACAGAACTCGAGATGCCGCAGGATGTAATTTTCTGATAGCTTCTTTCATCAAAGCACTTGCCCTTGGAATTCCTTGCTTACTTCATGTATCCCAAACAATACCGTCATACAAAATCTAAATGTAATATGAATAAACACTTTGCTGTACAACCCTCCAAACAGATTTCCCACCTTAGTTATATTCCATAAGAATCTTTCACTTACTGATACAAGCAGCAAGTGAAAAATTGTTTCAGCAATCTGCCCCATTACCTATAAATCTGACCTGTAATATAAGAAGTCCTTACCCTTCAGTGGTAATATACCTGGTTTTGGTCGAGTAAAAGTTTAAAAATGAGAAAGCTTTAAGCAAAATGAATTCCTGTTTGATATCAAATATATATGGTCTATTACGGAATGAACCAAATTAAAGGCCGCGCATGCGTAGAATCGTCAATAAAACTTGCAATCCTTTCAACAACCCAAGAATACTACGAAATTCTTCCAAAAGTAATGCTTGCTATTTTTATGCCGCCCGATTGGATCAAAGGGAATTGCGACTCGTATTTTTACGATATGCGTCACAATCACGCTGACACACCGGTTCTCGCCAGATCACCGAAGTTAAGCAACGTTGAACCTGGTCAGTACCAGATGAGTGACCATCTGGGAAGGTGATGTGCTGTATGAACCGCGAGGTAAAATACAAGGTTGGGAAACTGGCGCGGTCTATCCTTCTCTTGAGAGTAGGTGGGCCTCTCTTAAGCCCAGGTAGGCAACCCATCTAGTAATGGCGTCACGATGAAAAAATACTCTTGATAGTCCTGGCGAAGCATCAAGTATTCAGTTACGGACAATATTTGAATTATACTATGAACTCGTGTAGTGAGTTCAATCTCGGCTGCGACAACATGTTATGCTTTTTTTATGTTTACGTTATGATTAGTGAACCTATGCATTCTTAGCCTGAAATTTCATCTCTCTGTTGCAGATATTGACAGTGTGAGACTCTAATAAATAACCCACCTGTCATAGATGTGCGTCAGAAGCATAGATGCGTCACTGACTTCCGTCCATACGGAACAATTTGAACCGATTCAACATCACCGGCGCCTGTTGAACGTTTGTCGTTTACGAAGCCGATGCAGATGATATCAGCACCGGAGGATGTTTAGTCGATGTCAAAGTTGCAACAGAGATGTGAGTGACAAAGCGCGCTCCAGACGCCCATGCACAGCCACCATACTATCGCTGGCAAAATTGCATTGAGAATAGTAGTGACTATGTAGAAAAATAAATTTTGAAGCACAAAAGATTGTTCGTTTGTTTGGTTCTACTCCCGTCTTCGTAGTTCGCTTAACTTTTTTAGTTAAAAATATGATACATTATTTTTAGAACAACGATCGTATATGCATTTACATGAATTGCTATTACGAGTTAGTAGAAATGCAGACGAAACTGACAATACTTACTTTCTTCTTTGCAAGGGCAGAAAGATGTGGCACAAAGTCGGAAGTTTGAGAATTGAAAAATCGGCGCGCCAGAATGGAAGGGCACTCTGACCACTGAGAACTCTTCGTTCAAACTCCTCGGCTTAAGATTCACAAACAAATGAGTTGGGACAAATACATTGAAGAAATTGCCAAGGCTGCAGCAATCAAGGTGGAATTCTTTATCGTCCTAGAAAATGACTTATATTCGACAGTATCCTGTATCTCTACAAAGTCACCATTCGCCCATGCTTGGAGTATCGATGCCACATGCATCTGCCACTAGTCTATTTTTCTCTCTTTCTTACAAGAAAATAATTAAAAAGAAAAAAAAAGGCCGATATGCCGTAATGAATGATAAAAGAGATACGGTCAGTTAAAAAAAACTACCCACGAATATTTCATTCATAAATAAAATAAAAACACGGCCCCACACAAATAGAAAATAGGACAGTGTGTCATTCATAAGAAGGTGTGTTAATGTCTGAATTGTTTAGAGTTAAAACTGTCAATCATAATAAATAACGATTTAGTGTCAAAAGTCGAAAGTACATTTAAAATTCTCGAGTATTAAAAGGAAGAATGAATAAATAAATAAATAAAATAAAATACACTATAGCAAAAAAGAAGGATGCAGAAATGAAAATCAAATTTATGCATTGTGAATAATTTTCGGCTTTTTAGTGTGTTTTAATTGTTCTGGTCTTTGAAAAAGGGACAATTTTTTGTTTTGTGTGTTAACGGACTTTTGACATGTATAATGTAACGAATTTTTATTTTTATTTTTTTTGTGTTTTGTTGCAAAATGTTTAAAATGTATTAAGGTATTTTCTTTTGAAAATGTGTTGATGTTGAACCATATTGTAATGTAAATGTTATTGTTTTCACAGCAGGAATTCAAAGTCATCAGTAAATATACATTAGATTTAAACAATCTAGGAGAAAATAAAACTAGATAAGACTATGGTTGGCTTACAGATTCAGTTAGAATTTTAGAAGGGGACAAGAATTAAAATTACGTAAACGGGTATTTAGAGAGCTTTTAGATGTGATAAGCCGTAAGAAAGATGTTTTTTTAGCATTTGGGTCTTGTTTTTTTTGTTTCTTAGAGATCCTATAATTTTTTCCAAGAAAAGTGACTTGGTAGGGATTGATAAGCACAAGATGTGCCCCTATTCGAAAAATTTGGGAACCTGTGTTAATTAAGTGCTTAAAATAAGCTGGTTGCACGTAACGACTTCAAGCAAGTGGTAAGACTTGGCTTAATTAATAAACAGGCGTTGGAAAGAATACGAAAATTCTAAAGGGGACCAGTAAACCGATGATATGTAGTCCCGAGGCAATCACATATAGCTTAATGAAGTAAGAGACAGGCAAAAATATGCCGTAGATTACGTAAGAAAGATATAACCTTGGGATATATCTGCTGGATCTTGGAAGCTCTTGTGAGAGAAAAGAAAAATCACAAAAAATCGGGCAATAAGATAGAATTTAGTGCGCAATTAAGGTGTTGTGGTGCAAAAGGTGTTAGTTAGTTAGAGGAGATATTTCTAAATCCTCGTCGAAGTTTCAAGAATCCAAGCAAGGAAATCTGAGTGAATCCGTATGAGAGAAAAAAGGTATATCTTGATAGTTAAAGCCAACCAAGAAGATTGGTTATGTCCAGGATAAGATAGTTATAGAAAAAAAAAACAAAGCCATACTTGATAAGACTAACCATGCGGAAAGAGACGATCAGGACACTTTTTGGACGAAGGGAGTCGTCCATTTCGAGGGAGGTGGAAACCTCTAGTCTGCGGCATATGGGTGGCTAGAAAGTAGCTGATGTGAATCATAGGTAAAGACCCTACACCCAAAAAGTAAATACCAAGAAGATCAGAAGGGTTCTGATCTTATAAAAATATAATAATTGTGAAGTCGGCCGAAGAGGGCTGCCTGAAAGAGATTTTTTTTAGCCTGATCTTTCCTAGCCGGGTGGTTGTGTGAATATAGAAAAAAAATGTACTAAATTTAAAAAATCATACATTTTTTTGTGAAATTTGGAAGGGAGGGATGTTACATGATAAGGGCTGTCCCCTTTTCATGTAAGTATAAAAAAGAGAGATTTAGTTAAAATGAAAATGAAATAGATTAGACGAAATTCGAACCTCGTAATTTAGGTTTAGAAATAGATTACGATAGAGAATTAGCAAATGGAATGTAAAACAAACCATTGTTAAGCTTAGAGATAAAATAGTTTTAAGAAAAGAATGTGGATTGTCAATTCTGTTATGAAAATTCAATTGAAAGAATGCAACTACAAGATAATTTTATAAACATGTTTTTGACATATTGGAAATATAGGTTACTGGGAATATAGGTTAAAATTCCTTTTGTAAACAAAGGAAAAAGTTTTGGACACGTATTTCCAGAACACGTGAAAGAAGACACATGTTTTAACATGTGTATGACGTCATGGAAAACGGGAAGTTCTCGATATAGTTAGAAACTTTAGAGAACTGGAGGAGAAACTGAGGGAGAGTCAGAGGAAGTTTGAGGACGACAGACGATAGTCTGCAGTTGGGATTCGAACGTCTAGAAGCGAGACGGTCTCTTTTGAAACTTAGAATGTGAAGCTTTGAATTCTTGACTCAGAAAACCACGACCGGTCGGGAGAAGAAATAAACCCGTCATGTGTATTTATAAACGTCGTCTTTGTGTTGTAATTCTACCAAAAGGTAAAGTGAAAATTGTTATTATATGTTTTGTATATCATGTGTTTTAAAATGTCTTTATATACACATCTTACATACACAATATGAACACTAAGACTGTCTCAACACTATCTCCTCACTCAAAGAGCTTCTATTACACTTCTAAGTATGAACATTTTATATATATGAATTGCGTCATAACACGAACAACAATCTCTCTTACAACATTTCTCTCTCTCAGACTCTAACATTCACTTTTAATAACAATTATAACAACAACAACAAGAAAAGAATAATCATAATAATAATAATGAACTATACAATACTACTCACCCATAGGTCAGCCTCTCTTTGAAAGAACTCTAATGATGTAACGCTACTCATATGAATACAGTGAAATGCTGACGTAGTTATGTTTTTGCAGATCCAGGGTGCACTGGCTTCCCCCATTTTTACGGCCTTATGCCATATTTTCCTGCAGTGATAAAGGAAATAATGTCGCCGATCTTCCATGATTCATTCAGAATGTTTGATTCACCGGCTATTTTTTTTATAGAAATCGTCACCATACTCGAAAAGAATTACCGTCTGGTCGGTGAATAACCATTCTTTCATCTGAAAAAAAAAATAATCATGTTCAGTTCTAGGGTAAAAAGTCCCCCAAATAATCAACATTGCTATTGAGACGTAAGAAGAGATTTATAGGGGCATTCTAAATTGGGAGTTGTGCAGTTTGTTCACATTACATTTACATTTCTGTATGTTGGTAGTCAGAGAAACAGAGAAGATAGGAAAAATTGCAAGTGGAAGATGTTCGAGGAAAGGAGTTATATCGTCGAAATCTTTCCGGTATATAGGAGTTTTTTTAGTGAAAGAAAGATTTCGCTAATTTTTCATGTTGTTCGGGGTTATTTAGATTGATGAAGCACAAATCCACCAAGTGCGTTAGAGCACATTACGCTGAAGTACTTGTAACACAAGCACAGAAGCATTAAGAATTTGAATTGAAAGCCATGCATAATTCAAGAAGAGTTTCCGAGTGGTAGCTGACCTGTAAAAGTCCTGGAATTGCAAAAGAATTTTCGGTGGGTAGCTGATCTGTATAAGTCTTGAACTTTAAAGGTTTGCAGGGGAATTGCAAAGATCTTTCTCGTGTGGAGACGAAAAAAATATGTGCGGGAATTCTAATAGATCCAGTTTTTTTTATGGACCGTTTTTGGTTTCTGATTGGTTGCTAGCATCACATGGCTCTCTTTGATTGGTCAGTTCATATAGTCAGTGTCTATAAGTAAAACCTCCCACCTTTCTTCAATCATACCTCCTTATTATAAAAAAAATAATGCAACTCTTATTTTATTGGCAATCGAATAAGGAACTATTTAGAAAATGTCGAAAATTTTACAGTAAGGGTGTACGCTCTTCTAGTGTGCAGAGTTTTCTTTCACTAAGGCCTTGTGTTACATCTTCCTGCAGTGAGAAAGAAGTAAATATCAACAATTCTCAACTATTTATTCAGATTGACTTGAGTACCTTGTGTTTTACAGCGATTCTTATTTGCTGATTTGTATGCGAAAAAATCATGTGAAAAATAAATAGATGAGGATTCGTAATTCAAATTCCTGTTCAGTTACTTTTGTTAATACGTTACTTTTGTTCATACTTTACTTTTGTTCATACGTTACTTTTGTTCATACTTTACTTTTGTTCATACGTTACTTTTGTTCATACGCTACTTTTGTTCGTACGTTACTTTTGTTCATACGCTACTTTTATTCGTAGTTACTTTTGTTCGTAGTTACTTTTGTTCATACGCTACTTTTGTTCGTAGTTACTTTTGTACATACGTTACTTTTGTTTATAGGTTACTTTTGTTCGTAGTTACTTTTGTTCATACGTTACTTTTGTTCATACGTTACTTTTGTTCATACGTTATTTTTGTTCATACGTTACTTTTGATCATACATTATTTTTGTTCATACGTTACTTTTGTTCATACGTTATTTTTGTTCATATGTTACTTTTGTTCATACGTTTTTTTTTGTTCATACGTTACTTTTGTTCATACGTTACTTTTGTTCATACGCTACTTTTGTTCGTAGTTACTTTTGTTC
The DNA here is from genome assembly GCF_053919585.1 of Euprymna scolopes. NCBI lineage: Eukaryota > Metazoa > Mollusca > Cephalopoda > Sepiida > Sepiolidae > Euprymna > Euprymna scolopes. The sequence continues at coordinate 41,141,174 of NC_136503.1, forward strand.
ATAGATACTTTTGTTCGTAGTTACTTTTGTTCATATGTTACTTTTGTTCATTCGTTATTTTTGTTCATATGTTACTTTTGTTCATATGTTACTTTTGTTCATACGTTATTTTTGTTCATACGTTACATTTGTTTATACGTTATTTTTGTTCATACGTTATTTTTGTTCATATGTTACTTTTGTTCATACGTTATTTTTGTTCATACGTTACTTTTGTTCATACGCTACTTTTGTTCGTAGTTACTTTTGTTCATACGTTACTTTTGTTCGTAGTTACTTTTGTTCATATGTTACTTTTGTTTATACGTTACTTTTGTTCGTAGTTACTTTTGTTCATACGTTACTTTTGTTTATACGTTACTTTTGTTCATACGTTATTTTTGTTCGTAGTTACTTTTGTTCATACGTTACTTTTGTTTATACGTTACTTTTGTTCATACGTTATTTTTGTTCATATGTTAAATTTGTTCATACGTTATTTTTGTTCATACGTTACTTTTGTTCATACGCTACTTTTGTTCGTAGTTACTTTTGTTCATACGTTACTTTTGTTCATACGTTACTTTTGTTCATATGTAATTTTTGTTCGTAGTTACTTTTGTTCATACGTTACTTTTGTTCGTAGTTACTTTTGTTCATACGTTATTTTTGTTCATACGTTACTTTTGTTCGTAGTTACTTTTGTTCATACGTTACTTTTGTTAATACGTTACTTTTGTTCATATGTTACATTTGTTCATACGCTACTTTTGTTCGTAGTTACTTTTGTTCATACGTTACTTTTGTTCATACATTATTTTTGTTCATATGTTACTTTTGTTCATACGGTATTTTTGTTCATACGTTACTTTTGTTCATACGTTACTTTTGTTCATACGTTACTTTTGTTCACACGTTATTTTTGTTAATATGTTACTTTTGTTTATATGTTATTTTTGTTCATACGTTATTTTTGTTCATACGTTACTTTTGTTCATATGCTACTTTTGTTCATAGTTACTTTTGTTCATAGTTACTTTTGTTTGTAGTTACTTTTGTTCGTAGTTACTTTTGTTCATACGTTACTTTTGTTCATACGTTACTTTTGTTCATATGCTACTTTTGTTCGTAGTTACTTTTGTTCATACGTTATTTTTGTTCATACGTTACTTTTGTTCATACGTTATTTTTGTTCATACGTTACTTTTGTTCGTAGTTACTTTTGTTTATATGTTACTTTTGTTCGTAGTTACTTTTGTTCATACGTTTCTTTTGTTCATACGTTACTTTTGTTCATACGTTATTTTTGTTCACACATTACTTTTGTTCGTAGTTACTTTTGTTTATACGTTACTTTTGTTCGTAGTTACTTTTGTTCATACGTTACTTTTGTTCATACGTTACTTTGTTCATACGTTACTTTTGTTCATACGTTACTTTTGTTCGTAGTTACTCTTGTTTATACGTTACTTTTGTTCGTAGTTACTTTTGTTCATACGTTATTTTTGTTCATATGTTACTTTTGTTCATACGTTATTTTTGTTCATACGTTACTTTTGTTTGTAGTTACTTTTGTTTATACGTTACTTTTGTTCGTAGTTACTTTTGTTCATACGTTTCTTTTTTTCATACATTACTTTGTTCATACGTTATTTTTGTTCATACGTTACTTTTGTTCATGCGTTACTTTTGTTCGTATGTTACTGTTGTTCATACGTTACTTTTGTTCATACGTTACTTTTGTCCATACGTTATTTTTGTTCATAAGTTACTTTTGTTCATACCTTATTTTTGTTCATATGTAATTTTTGTTCATACGTTACTTTTGTTCATGTGATACTTCTGATCATACGTTACTTTTGTTCATACGTTACTTTTGTTCATACGTTACTTTTGTTCGTAGTTACTTTTGTTCATACGTTACTTTTGTTCATACATTACTTTTGTCCATACGTTACTTTTGTTCGTACGTTTCTTTTGTTCATACGTTACTTTTGTTCATACGTTACTTTTGTTCATACATGACTTTTGTTCATAGTTACTTTTGTTCATACATTACTTTTGTCCATATGTTACTTTTGTTCGTACGTTTCTTTTGTTCATACGTTACTTTTGTTCATACGTTACTTTTGTTCATACGTTACTTTTGATCATATGTTATTACACAATTGCGGTTATACTAGCTTCGATACTTACCCTAGGATGGGTTCGTTAACTCTTTTACCAAGTGCAATGAGGAAAGATCGGCACATAAGCCAAAGCAATGAGAACTATATTCATGTAATGAAAATGGTATGATAATAAAGCTAGCATGACCGAAGTTATGGGCTTAATTTTAAGAAGTTAAGCCGCCATATATAAGGCGTTAACATGATCTATACCATTTCGTCTCGTTTACCTATGTTGTAAATTCCAAATAAAATCAGAGCTAATATAATTCCATATAATTCTACGTGAAAGTTTCACTTTGCACTGTATAAGAAAACAATGAGATATATGTGTGTGTGTGTGTGTGTGTGCGTGTGTATGGGTGTACGCATATATATATATAATTATTACTATAATTATTTTTAATACCTACACACACACACACACACACACACACACACACACATATATATATATATATATATATATACATATATATATATATATATATATACATATATATATATATACACGGAGAGATAGATAGACAGAGAGAGAATATGTACATATAACCGATATTGCCAGCACTGATACGTGTAATCCTTGTTACTAATACTATTGAAGTAGTGTACGAAGATAATTCCCCAGGTGCAATTGTTTATCTTACATGAATTACGAAGGATGGCTGCCATAGAGTCAGCTAGAACCCCATATGACAAGTAGACAGTTGATTGATCAGCTTTGAACTATGTGACATAAAATGAGGCTAAATTCATCTGCATTCTGAATTGAAAACAAAATTATAAACTCAGGAGTCAATCTTTAAAAAGGCTTAAAGTGACTTGGCAATAAGAATTAATGAGATGAATAAGTGTCAGTTGAATTATGACGGTTATTATGAGAGGATTGAAATTGATGAATGGGATGGACAGAAGTTTATTACTTATTAGGATAGTTTATGACAAGTATTCGTTTATATTGGGTTTTAGGGCGACCATGTTGTAGCCAACAGGGAATTAATTTCGTAAATGTGTATTATATATATATATATATATATATATAATTTGAGATATATAGAATTGATATATATATATATATGTATTTTTATATACATACACACGCGGACACACACACACACACACACACACATATATATATATATATATATATATTATTTTACGTAAATGAGAAAACTAGGCAACTCGAAGGTCGCATGAAACATTATTCGCATTTATATAAAAAAAAGCCCCGCTTACTAAACACGACTTCTTATATTAATTCAAAATATTAATAAAATTGTCGTAAAAGAAATGTTTTTACAGTTTTATACACATTTTTATTGTTTAAAATATCTTTTTCATAAAACTAAGTACAAAAATAAGTAACACTTGAACATTTCTCTGTATAAAATAATAAATACTAGCAGGACCCGTTGAAATTCCACGGTAGTTCAAATATTTTAAAACACATCAGTAAGAAATTCCTTATTGTTATATTACAAAAGTTAATGTATGGAAGCAAGTAGAACAAACAAAGAACTTTAGTTTAAACTTTTATTGAAGGTCAATGCGATCGTAACTGATGCTGTTGATATTGTCAGGAAATGCTGGTGATGATTGAGGCGGTGACAGGGACGTCGATCAGCTGCTTGGAGTGAGAATAGCGGTCAGTCAGCAGGTTCTTGGGAGTCAGACTGTGAATTTTAAAAAACTGTGACATTGTTGACATCGATTTTGTGAAAGTTCTGATGACCCCAAGTTGTTTAATATTTCAGGACATTTTGGATTACACGTGTGAGTAATGAATAGGTCACAGAAAACTGCCATTGCATCTTGATGAAGCTGTTGTAGATTCCTAGGACTTCCTGTAAATGTAGATGGTAGAATAACTGGTACACCAGAATAACCATCTTCATTCCTTGCTAAATGATCCATTAAGCCAGAATATTGAGAAGCTCTTGGTTGACTTTGATAGCTTTTAATGAAGTTAAATAAGCAACCGTCAACTTTTACATATGCAATAGACTTTTCTATTTATTTTGAATTTTATTAAATGAAGATTTGGAAATTCACAAATATTTTTTAAGTCGAATTATTGATATAGATTTCAATTAAATAAAATATACTGTAAATCTTTTAATAAGGAATAAATATTTATTTAAACCATAATTATTGAAACAAAGTATTTTACTGCATAAAAAACGGTTATGGGGAGAAGGGTTAACTATTTTGAACCTTCACCTAAATAGCGATTTAATGGAAAAAAATTTAATATTCTTGTATCTTTTTTTAATAATTTGTTTTAAAATAAGGAAAAAAATCTTTGATACCGCTATTGTAAGAATCATGCTGAAAGCCATTCTTAATATGGGGATGAGGGGTTAACTATTCTGATACTTCACCTAACAATGTAATAAAAATAATGGAAAAATTCTTAAGTTAAATAAAATATACTGAAAATCTTTAAATAGGAAATAAATATTTCTTTAAATAAATTAAATCGTAAGTAATGAAACAAAGTGTTTTATTTCATATTAAAAAATTGTTGTGTCCATTTTTTATAGTATTATGTCGATGAGCATTAGAAGATGATGACTGCCTGTAAAAGAAGCAAAATAAAACGAACAAACCATAAGTAGTAAGTATGTAAACAACGTGAAGTTGTATAAATGTTACAAAATTACTCGATTCGGCATTAAATAACACGAAAAAGGATTGATATGCCGTAAAACAAAAGCAAAACAAAACAGAACAAGACGTAAAATATGTTTTGACTCTGTGTTACTCATTGTATTTGCGAATGATGACTTTGGTGATTTATTTAATAAAGTCATTCTTGACTTTTATAACATTTATTTCTAAACATATTTTTTTATGTAAGGCTCACTCAAAAGTAAATAAATAAAAAAAGATAAAGTGGCACAGTAAAAAAAAACAAAAAAAACGAAGTGTCGTTAAATGTAAAAAATATATTTATTACTGAATAAAATAGAATAAGCGTTCAGTACTACAGAAGACATCGTTAAAAATGTAAGTAAAATACTATACTATTTAAACTGTGGAACGATACCTTCTATGCATAATTGTCTTTAAAATAATCATGAACCATAAATAGACAGTTCATATATATATATATATATATATATATATATATATATATATATATATATATATATATATATATATATATATATTCGGGAAGTTTTGGGAAATAAAAGGGTTTAATGATTTTTAACTAATAAAGATTGAACAATAAAGGGAGATAATTCACATTAATTACTGTTTGCGATGATGATGACGCGTTTCATTAATTAATGTTTGCGATGATGATGACGTGACACCGTACGGACAAGCATATTAATATATAGATATTGCTATTGTTTCACTGATTTAAATTTGATTTTAACCTTATAAAAATATATGACTTTATAAAACATTTATTTATTTCTGCGTTTTTTTTTTCTTATAAAAATAGAAAAATTTGTTTCATAAATTAGAATAAAATGTTCTTTTGTATAATTATATTTTCTGTTTTATTCATATACAAATGTAAAACACGCGGATTTCATGCAAAATGCTGTCGAAGAAATTTTCAAAGATATTTCTTTAAAAACAAACAAAAAATGTGTACAAAACGTTCACATATTTTATTTCACAGCAATTTGATTATGTTTTAAACTAAAACAGGAAGCCATGTTTACTAAGCAGGACATTTTTGTATAAACGCGACTTTTTTTTTAATCTGACACCGTTTGCTACGGACTTAGAGTCACCTGTTTTTCTGATTCACCGAATTTTATTTTCAAATATGCATTTTTTGATTTTATTTTCTATCATCATTATTGTATTTGACACAGTCAACGCCAATTTTTAATCCCCTCCTAACAAAGTTACAAAGGTAGTGTTACAATTCTTCTTAATTTTACCTTAATTATATATTTTGTATTTGATAATCATTCTGTAGCTAACGAGGTTTACACTTCGGTATCCAAAATGAAAATGCTTTAACTCGTTTCTGCGCAACTGTGTCGGTGCATGTAATCTCCTGAATTAATAAAATCAAATAAAAACGTTCTAAGCCAATCAAATACATTTTTATGACTTTATCAAATTGTCTGTTCTGATCCATTCTGAATGCATAGAAAACAGATTTTTCTTTAATAAGCAGTTGAGCCAAAATCCACAACAGTACTAACAGCCACGTTTTTTCAGCTTCCTCTTGTCCCTCTCTCTTCAATTTTTCTCATTATCGTTTGCTCATCAGAAAAAAAAAACAAGTGTATGAACTTATTCATTTAATACTCTCGGCTTTTTTCACATAAATATCTTTCTACAATGAAGACAAATGAACACCGACTCTTATTAATAGCTTTTACTCAAATATAATTTGTGTAATTTATTGGAGAATTTTTTGATTAGGATTTTTTAAGACTCATAGAAAATTCATGGCTCAACTCAGACTTATTCGATATTTCAGTTAAAAAACACTTTTTGACAAGAACTCTAAATATATTAAACAGTAATTCTGTTTTCCTATCTACGTAAGCATACATTTTAAAGATATATAAAATATATATTTTTTTGTAAATGTACAACTTTGAACTCATTATTTTTGTTGTATAACATTTTCCTCGCTATTTGAAGTATAAAATATCAATAAATATGTCTCCCTGAATTCGCTTTTTCCCAAAAGTCATCTTTTCAAATCGGAGACCCTAAAATACATCCAAAAATTCTACGCTTAAACTAAAAAAAAAAAAAAAAGAAAAACAGACATTTATGGCTGCTATGTAATATGCAACCTTTTCTGATTATCGATTATTCACCAATCAGCTTTTGAATCGCTTCCAACGTCGGTCCCAGAAAACAAAGCGGTAAAACTTACTTCGTGGATCATGCTGAGATGTTCAGAGATGCGAGTTGCAGTGAAAACGCAGGAAACCTGCAAGTCATCGCCACTGCGAAGCCCTCAAGCTCGACTGGAGATCCATTATGGTTGAAAACACATATCAAATTGCTGAAAACAGGTTCTATTATTCTCCTCCAACCTTCCGAGCCCACACCGACCGGCAGGTGTTTGAAAAACTCATTTAACGCCTGATATGACACCGGCTATTTGATGCCCTGGCCCTCCGTTTGGCGCTGTCTGTTGTGTGTTCAGTTTTCGGCGCGCGTTCCATTACCATATCGCCGAGTGATGATTTGAGAAGTGCCGGTTTCAAAACACCGCTGACTTTGAACACGAGCAATCGATGTGGTCTCTCATATGAAAACTAAATAAATAAAAAGAAAGAATCATCTTTCTGAATAATATGGATGCTCTACGTCGCTTGAGTTGTATATCGCGTCACCAGGTGCCGATCACGTTCTCGTCGGATCTCATTCGGAGCTGACAGCTGACAATGATAGCGTAGTGATACACTTGTTCTAAAGAGTTGCAATGTGTGTTGAATTATGACGTCAGTTTCAGGATTTTTTTAGATTAATTATTCGTATTATTTGGATTCTGCCGACAACTGTTCTCGTCGTGGCGTAGTAGATAGAGTACTTGTTAACATTCTGTTGCTAAAATTATACTTCTGGGGGTTAAAGGAACAATCCACAATAACGAATTACTTAGAACGAGAGGATGCTATTCATGTGGATTAAATAAAGAGTTCCATTCGAAATTTCGTGCCGATTCCCGAGGTCGACAGAGAGATTCCCGAGTTCGACAGGATACACCTAAAGGTCGGAGAGTACCTCGACTGAAATGTTGTGAAAATAACACTCCAGACGAGAACAGAACTCCGAATAATCCATATAATACGTATGACATTAGTGTTGTTGTAAAGTTATGCTGTTGACGGCAGTCATAAAATTAGCCCACTTTTTCGCAGCTGATTAATTCTTTAACTGAAGGATAGTTTGAAGCAAAAAAAAATGTAAAATCTAAAAGTAGGCAGATCTTTTATCAACAATGGCGTCACTGTATGCATTAGCGCTGAGGGCGGTCAAACGAACTGGCAAGATCCGTGTAGTGATACGCAAGGGAGATAAATCCAACCTGTGTCAAAGTATGTCAGGGTATTTTTATTTTTATAACTTTTTAAGTAATCACTTATCAAGGCCAAAAGCCACTCGATTGCAAGTGATAATTTTTTGTTTTTGTTTGTTTGTTTGAAATAAAACCAAATCATTTATAATCTCTGTTTGTTGTACAGTGGAGGTCGTTCATATTGGGGATCATATTAAGAAGAGACGGGTACATGTAATACAAGATATACGATCATGAGAGGGAGAGAGTAACCTTAGACATCTATACCGTTCTGTGATGTTTCTTCTTATAACACAGATAGCGAGGAGGGAGGGGTTGATCAGTTCTTATAACACAGGTGACAGTCATTACTTATGATGGAGAGGAGTACACATTACTTAAGATGGAGAGGGGGACACATGACTTAAGATGGGTTATACAAAGTTCATTAATAACGATGATTTCACATTACCTTCAATTTGGTAGAAAGACAACACTAAGACGGCAGTTACAAAATATGAAATGTTCTTTTATTCTATTTGACCGGTCGAAATGATGATGACATCCAGAAATTCAAAGTCGTTTCTACATGTTTAATGTTCTAACCCATCGCTTCTAAAGGGTGACCCTCCTCATGTCAGCTCTGTCGCCGTCCGACTCGACTCTCTGCCCTCCTCTTCGACTGAACTAGCGCGTATATTGAGAATTCATGACGTCATACGTGTGTCTGTCAACGTGATCGGCCCTCGTGGCCTAAACATGCGTGGTTCGGCACGTTTCCAAACCATTTCTGCAGACAAAGAATTCTCGCTCCTATTTTTTCCTAATCTATTTTTCAACATATTTAAATTACATTGTTCTTTATTTTCTCTGACCTTATTTTAATTCAGTTTTCATAAAAAGAATTGAACAATTAAAATTCCTTTTCCAACAACATATCTAAACTATTTTATGTGAAACTGAACAATGCTAAATTCCACATTCCATTTCTGAATCTATTTCTGAACCTTGCTTACAAAGTTCGAATCTCGGTCTATCTAATGTTTTTCTTACTTAAAAGAAAAGGAGAACCTTTTCTTGTAACATGTTGACATCAGACAAAGCGGCTCCTATTAGGTTCAGGTTTTTACTGAATAGTTCACTACTTATCAAGGCCCTAGGGCCCGTTGAGGATAACAGCTAATAAGATCGTCAGTTGGACGATAATCGTCACCACGAGCAAACCGGAAGCAATATGTGATTACTTAAGAGGAATTGATTACCTACGAGGGCGGCTCAACAAGTATTTGTTTACGTTAGACTTGAGGATGACCATGTTGTAATCGGTTGGTTAACAGACTTGTGGTATATTGCTTCCATTGATATTATGTCTTCAAAAAGAAACTTTGTTCATGGTAGTTAGTTTTTAGCATAAAAATAGTAATACGTGTTCTTTGTGTTGGATGTAGTTAGACGAGCTGTTTCTGTGAATGTTTTACGGAGGGGGATAGTCAGGGACTGGAGCTCAGTCGAACAGCTCCCATGAACATAACGATACAATAAAGGGAGGCTAGTAATATTTCTTCTGTGTGAAAGATACTCTAAGTATTTTTGTTCCATGCATAAGTTTTATAGTAGTGTTTTTATCCTAGAGTAAAGTTAATTTTATGACTACAGTTTGTTGTAATTTAACTTGTTAGTTGAATGAAGCATTTTAATGTAGGTGAAGATATGTACATTTTAGACGGTCCGTGGAGATTCTGTTTCAAAGAGAAACTAGAAAATTTAAGATTAAATGACATAAAAATCTACTTATAATTAATTCGTTGGAGATACCAAACAACTGAATATTAAAGTACTTCTTTTTACAAGTTCGTTGTCATGCTAAATTAGAATATCTAAGGATTGGAGGTGTATCTTTGACCGTTTTATGATTTTTAGCTAAGAGAGACATACTGCAACGGCTCCTAGGCGACGAATTGTAGGTGAATTTTGCGTGGAAATTATGTTTAAAGGAAAAACTAGATATGTTAAGATTTAAAGACTAATCTGCTTAACATTGTGATATTTTAATTTTTCAGGACTGCTTCCTAAACTTACGCCATACACCAAGAATTTTAACAGTTTTGTCCAAATTCTGGATCACATATTACGATTTGTATTCTTATTTTGTAATTTCTATATTGCAACGGCCGCTACACGACACAACTTTTGTGAATTTTGCATAATCGCCACGTTATCTCGACTACATGAACATCCGTGGAGATTATGTTTAAAGGAAGATTGAGATATTTTAAGGTTTGAAGACACAAAAAATCATTGTGATATTTTGATTTTGAGGGCTCCTCCCTAACCTCGCGCCATTTACAAAGAATTGTTTTTTTTTTCTAAATCCTGGATCACTTATTACAATTTCTATTCCTATTTCGTATTTTCTATACTTTGAACATTATAAATAAAATAAAATACAATTGTCCAGTGCAAATGGAGATTCGTAATATTCTAGCCCCTTTGATAAAAGTGATACATACTAATACTTATTTTATTCTAGCGTGAAAATCAACGTTTCCTAAAAATTAGTATAACTCATTACATACCCTTTAACATATACTATCTTTGTTCCAAATCTCATAACGATCCGAAAAATCGTTTTTCTTTCCACAGCTATTCATCAACAGGCACATTTTATTATAGAGACATCAAAATAGGGTTATCCAACATTGCCTGGCAATGAATAAATATTTCCCTGTGTAGTTTTGCCCCAAGTCCTGATCACGTATATTACCATTTTTTAATGTTATTCTTTTTATTTCTATAATTTTCAATTTTAAATGATGCAAGGGAAAATATTTTTGAAATTTTTTTATAAAATTATTTTATATTATTTTCTGAATGAAAGAACATGTATTTTTCAGACGGTATGCTCACTAATGTCGTCCGTAATGACCTCAAACGAATGAATATTAAAATATTTCTTTGAACTATACGTTACTCGAGGATATATGTACCCAATTAGAATATGTTAGGCTTGTAGGTACTTCTACAGTTTAAATCCCGTTTTTCAATGGGTTTTGCTCGGCAACGCCCAGCAAACGACGAAAACCGCCGGATTATACCAAGTGGGCAAAAATAGACGCGAGCGAGCAGACGGCGAAAAATTGGAAGAAACAAAAAAAAAAAATAGAAGAAAGGCAAGTTTCAAAATAAAAGAAAAGGAAGGGCAGCGTATCATTTCTTTTTCTAAGCAGCAAGTCGTTTATCTTGTGACGAGAAAGAACAATGAACAACACCAGGCTGGAATTTATTTGTAAGTCTCTGGAAACGGTCCTCACGTTTTGTCAGGAAAACCTGCTGCTGGCAACGGCAGAGAGGAGCTTCAGAAAAGGTCGTCGAAAGTGTATCTTAAAACAACAAAACGTAGCCGACAGTTTTGGCTGGATGTGCAGCAATGGCCACTGCAGACACTGGATCTCCTTGCGACATGGCACCTTTTTCCAAAGGTCCCATCTCTGGCTACCTATAATTATAAGATACATATATTTGTGCGCGTACGAAACGGCTACACACACAAAAAAAAACTACGGCGAGAGTGCGATATCGAGTCGAATCACACTCACTGCTTGGAAAAACACTTCTTGAGGAATATTTGCTAAGACTGTTTCCTTCGGATTTTAGGGAAAAATATTTTTTGCAGTAAAATGCATTAAAAAAAATGCCGTCATTGACTGCTCCAAACTTTTCTTTGGTTTTAAAAAATAAAAAAAAATCACACAAAAAGTACACCTGTTTCATTAAAAAAAAAATTAACGAAAAATACATGTATCCTAACGCAAAAAATATTGTTGTTTGTTCCTTAAAACAAAACAAATACTTTTTCATTAATTCAAAGAAAAAAATAATAACTTTCCAAAGCAAAACAAAAAATATTTTTGTTCATTAACTCAAAGAAACAAAACTTTTATTACACCCCCCCCCCCAAAAAAAAACAGAAAAAACACAGTTGCCATTTAAAAATAAATAAATAAATAAAACAGTAAAATGTATGAAGTTATTACAGTAGGTTTTTGGTTTTATTTATTTTCTTTCTTTTTTTCATTTTTGTATTTATTTCCATTCGCTCGGTATAATCCGGCGGTTTTCGTCGTCCGGCTAGCGTTGCCGAGCGAGGCTCACGGAAGCTGCAGAAGTACCGGTTTGTGAGTGTATGTTTGGTAGTTTCTAATTCTTAGCTACTGCAATGGTACTTACGCGGCAAATCTTTGGTGAAGCAACGTTTACGTAATCATCACCTGTACCGTATTTCCTGATTCTTGTAGCAAATAGAACTTTTACTTGACTTGATACAACGTCGAATAAGTAGAAAAAGACTAATTCCTTCCGAGTTTTCCTTTTGCAACCCCAATGTCTACTTTACAATTTAATCCACAGCTGGAGGAAGAATATGTGAATGTATATTTTTTCTTAAAGATATTAGTGAAAGAGATGTAGTCGTCCCGACCGGATTCGAACCTTGCATGTCAAACCAATAGTTCGTGTCGCATATTATCTATGTTTATCTGTATATATCTGGTCAAACTCCGGTAATCTGGTAGGACCATCTATGGCGCGCAGACTGATGTAGAACTGGTTAGAACTTGGGCTCTGGTGATGTCATGAGGAGCAGCATGGAAGTAGCGCGTCTTGGCGGAAGAACTTAAAAAACATTCAACGACAGGGCACAAAAGACGCTGAGCAGAAAGCACAATCATTGATCAACGGCCAGGGTCAACCAGTCTAATTGAGAGACTACTGCGTTTCACTTGTAGACGTAGCTCTCAAGGGTGATATTATCTGAGCTATCAAAAGATTCAATGTGACACGAAATTAAGTCGTATATTACGAAAGTTTTAAATGTAAAATTGCTATGTTATTAAATAATTATATTTGGTAATTACAATGTTATTAAACATAAAACGATGATGTTAAATACATATCCATATTCAAACCGTTTTGAATTAAAAATGTTATTAAATGTTAAATTATAACTTTAATATTTGTAGCGGTCATGCATTCAAAATGTTTGCAAATTACAATAATATTAATGGCATATTATTAAGGAATGATTTATCCATTTAAATGGCAGAAACAGAACATCTAGTGTGATTATTGTGTCGTATACGATTAATTGAATATAAGTTTTTTTTTTCTTCTATGTCTGCTTGGAAGTGGAAATGTCTCCAACGAACATAACTTTTTCCGATACTCTTGGGGGTTTTATTAATTCGGTTCTCCCTTCTAAATGAAATAGTAAAACAAGATAGACAATGTTGATGCTGGGAATCGAAGCGCATCTCAGGTGTCATCCTTCTCGAGATGTGAGTGAAATAATAAACAAAAGGTCTTGGTAGGGCAACACATCTAGGAGAAGGAACACTTCAAAATAATACGTTCTGTTTTTAATCCTAGTATTACTTCCTAACAACTTGGACATCTTTCAAAAAAAAAACTTCAGGTCAAGAGTCTTTTTTACCATACAGTGACCTCTTATCAGGGACCGAAGGCTACTCGAGTATAAGGGTTAATGGGTGTCAGGTGAGACAACACCGCGATGATCGGTGATAGTGGAAATTAGACAAGTTAATTTAATTTAGAGGACGACTCATCAAAAACTTGTTTACGTTGGACTTGTTATAGTAAGCTGGGAAGCAGCTCCATGGTATTGTGTTCCACATACTAGCAGTACTGGGGCAAAAACTCTGATCGTGGGATCTTCATTTAGCTTTAGGCACAAATAGAGAGTAAGAGAAATTGCTGGTAGTTGTTGTAGCTAGTCGAGTGTTTGCCGTGAATGTTTTACAGTAAGGGGACCATAGAGTGAAGCTCAGTCGAGCATCTGCCATGAAAATAACAATAGAGCAAAGCAGAGATAGGCTCGCAACGTCTCATTTTTATAGGAAAGACCAGGGAGGAGAAAATGACATCGCCCACTAGATTTCGAAGTCGGATTTTTACCCTGTCCAGGAAGAAAAGAGTGCTCTGAACCATACCTCTCCAGATGTAGTAACAGTACCTCTCCAACTTAGGAGGTATTTGGCTCTTATAGCGGTAGAGGATAGCATCAAAAGATAGATACCTTCTGGACTGATAGAATGATTCAACCATTTTTCCGGCGACCTTGAACATGGATTCGCTGTACGTATCTTAAGGTCAATTCCAAGAGGTTTGTCAAAGCATGGCACTTCCGCAAGACGAGAGCCATTCATTTCAGTTGAAGCCGGGTGGAGATCAGAGCGTTGGTGATGGAAAGAGGGAAGCTTGCGCAATCCTTGCTTGATCATAAGATCGTGCAGGCAACATATCATAGGGTATCCATTGTCTCTTGGGTGTGAGAATAAAGAAAACACCAAGAAGAAAAAATTAAGAAATATAGCCATCCCAGGTGCACATAATTTATCGGGAATGTGACACTTACCTCCCTATCCACTGACCTATGGCAACGTTGCCGCATTTTAAATAAAGTTATGTGGATCTTCTGGGAACCATATGTTGTCCATGGAAAAGCGAGAGGGGAATATTTCTTAACGATTTCAAGATGATGAGCTCAGGTTTTGTCTACCACCTGAGCCGGAAGTTGCGTTGGCCATAAACCAAAATGGCTGCTATTTAGGAGAGAAGTAAAGGCAGAAGAGAGAGAGACAGAGAGAGAGAGATAACTATGCTTGCATGAAAGTGAAAGAGAGAAAGAAAGACATAGAAAGATGGAGGTGATAGAATTTCTGAGAAGAAATAAAAACAGTTGCAGAGAAGGAAAAGAATACAATAAGTTCAAAGGAAGAAATAACACATGCACTATCGGGGGAACCGAGCATTACCCAATCGTACAACACGCTTAAATATATTTTAATTCATGCAGATTTCGAATCTATTATTACATAGTTAATTATCCATCAAATATTTTTATTGTACCAAATATAGATTACAGATTTCAAAAGATAAATAAAAAGGATTTGCGTTCCATCAACTGAAATCGAAACTGAATAATTTAACGCTCCAGGCGTATTCCCTACCATTTGAGAAATTTTTTTAATTAAACCGATTCAAAATATGAGTGAATTTGCACATGCGCAAAAGTAATAGAACTATGTCGGCAAGGTGAAATAAATATTCTGCATTTTAACTTGCCGGCATATTTCTATACGCGTTATTCATCCATCCAAACATTACTCACTATAAATAATCCTTGGTGTATGATTACTATTTCATGATAATTTCATGTAATTTGAAACTGGTATATTTAGGCAGTATTTTTTTCATTCAAGCAAACATTGTTAAATGCAACGGAGACACTTTGCTTTATGATTCCTTTTTTTTTTTAATTTTTCGATTTTCCGTATAATCATTTTTGTATCAAAATCGAAAATATTAATAAAAGTTCCATGATTGATGCTGTCACGAGCGCTTTCGATTCGCCCACGAATCATCATCAGGTGTTGAAATAAAAGTCCGAATGGAGCGAAAATGAAAATTAAAAGCTAAACTAAAATGTACAGTAAACGGCAATACATACAAAAAAGATTATACGAAAAATCGAAAAATTAAAAGAAAGAATCATAAAGCAAAGTGTCCCCGCCGCATTTAATAATATTTGCTTGAATGAAAAAATGCCGCCTATATAGATGTTGCGCAAATTCATTGATAGCTTGAAATTTTTATTGAGTTACCAATGGTTCAAATGGTAGGAAACACGGCTGGAGAACTAAATGCTTTGGTCTGATTCTATCTGATGACACGCAAGTAATTTTTTTTACTTTTAAAATCTTTACTACATATTAGGTACAATGTAATATAATATAACATATGAAAATAAATAGATAGATAGATGGATAGAGGAGATGAGATTCAAATGGTCTCCTTGAAAAATGGTAATAGGTAAATGATGAAGAATGTTGTTTTAACAGATATTAAGACACTTTTTAGTTTTAAATTAATATATTCTACGACTCATCATAGTGGATAAATCTAGCGATGGTGAGTCGTAGACGACGAAACACGTGTCAGTGGATAATTATATTTTAAAAATAATATATATGCCGCTCCCCATTTAGGGGGTACACAAATTGGTAAAAGGGAAATTTATTCCCAACTTGCATTTAAGTACACTTTCGTATAAATAATTGAATTCATTCAAAAGTATCGCTAACAAAAACAAATAAAGAAATATATATATATATATATATATATATATATATATATATATATATATATATATAGTAATTGTCTGTATTTTTGAGATGAGGTGTTTTCATTGATTGAGATTGTCTCGGACTGACTTCCTCATGTTGTTTGTTAACGTCACAACGTTTCGGCCGTTTTGCCCTCCGGCCTTCATCAGGTGTTTTGTATCGAACTGGGGAACCGTTTGTTAGGAGTCTCGAACCCAACCCTTTATTATTATTACGGGGGTACCGTGTTCGGACTCCAGCTAGGCTCTGGGACATAGTCGGTGATTCTCTGTTTTGAATGTTACTTTTTCACTGCCTTCGTTCAGGATTGAAACTGTAAACTTTGATACAACGTCTAGGACCACTCGGCCATATGTCATTTGGACAATTCTTAGTTGGTTTTTGTTAATGTTAAACCTGTGTTGTTATTCAAGGTTTTCTCTCTCTATCAGAGGTGTCCAAATTGCATTCAGCTATGCTTGGTTTGCTTCTTTAAGTTTTCTCACTTTCCAATGGGTCTCTCTGTTTATTATTTTTACTTCATCCCATACGGGGCGATGGCCCCCCCTCTCCATCCAGACATGGTTGGCTATACCCGATATATATATATATATATATATATATATATATATATATATATATATATATATATATATTAGCAAAAGTACCCGTCGTTGACTGGGTTAAAAACAGCCTACAGTATATGGACTCTGATTTATGAAAGCATGATAGGTTATGAAAAGGAAGGGTTGTAAAGAGATAGCTTCGAATTTGGGGGTATCAAAACCAAAGCAAAATATGATGAAAGTAAAAATAAAATAGATAAACGCCATACTTTATTATACCATACCTGTTCACACTGAAACACTTATCACAATATTCTGTGGCTCAATATTAAAAAACCTTGTTAAACTTTATGACACATGTCCATTCTATAGAGGTCAAGCGCGAACGAATACCCCATAATTTTATTATACCATATTTCTTCAAACTGAAACATAATTATCAAAGTATACTTACGCAGAAAGATATGAAAAGTATTTATTAAAGTTTCTGCCTATTTCCATTCTATGTAGGTCAGGTTCTAACGCAGACCCCACAATTTTATTATACCATCTCTATTTAAGTTAAAACATACTTATCAAAGTATTATTATGTACATATATATCAAAAACACTTGTAAACGTTTTTTTTAATTTTTAAATTTTTTGTTTCCATACTTTGTGGCCCAGGCGCGTACGCAGACCCCACAATTTTAATGAATCATCATTATGCCAGATCAAACATACCCATTCATGTGTCTCAATACATCTTCTATCATTATATGTAATCAGTTTTTTAAAATAGTCAACCATATAG
>NC_136503.1:41163854-41286354 GCF_053919585.1 Euprymna scolopes
CATACATATATATACATGCATACATTATATACATACATACATATATATATATACATACACTATATACATACATATATATACATACATACATTATATACATACATATATATATATATACATACATACATTATATACATATATATACATACATTACATACATATATATACATACATACATTATATACATATATATACATATACATACATACATTATATACATATATATATGCATACATTATATACATACATATATATACATACATTATATACATACATATATATACATATATACATTATATACATACATATATATACATACATACATTATATATATATACATACATACATTATATATATATACATACATACATTATATATATATATACATGCATACATTATATATATATATATATATATATATATATATATATATATATATATATATATATATATATATATATGCATACATACATAGGGGGCACAGAAGATGATTCTCGCTCATGTTGCACAAAAAATATCAACCACTGAGGGACAATTTGATGTTATACGCCGTATGCTTTGGGTTGATGAACGCCTTACTGTCTAAAGAATGGGGAGTAGAAAATGAAAGTGTTAATGCATTTTCGAAAAGCCCTCTCAGTTCTCCTACCCTCTCCCTTAACCTTCACCTTCCAAAAGCGATGTTTCTGAAAAATATGGAAGAAAATCTTTTTTCTTTCTCGCTTGTTGCTTAGTATTAGCCGTCTATAGAGATGACTTGAGTAAATTTTATTTTTGTTACCATTTGACTGATATAGAAGCAAATGCTTCATCTGGCTTGATGTTATCTGTCTAATAATGCAAGGATCAGAAACTTGGAGCAACTCTAAAAAATGCTGTTCTGGCAGCATGGTTCAAAATACCGTCGTGTTGTTGTATTACAATTTGGTGAATAGAGTCTGAAAGCTAAAAACACTACCAATAAATTCCCCAACTCTCTATCGGTGCCTAAATAGAAACGTCGATTCCATCAACAAAGTTTCTTTCCTAGAATAGCCTGTCTGTGGAACTCGGTTCCACTAGTCCACTTTCCAGTTCACTATAATTTTGTCGTCTTCAAGTCCAACGTAAACAAGTTATTATTGTACCGTCCTCATAAATAATCTAATTATACCAAGTTTTCGCCACAAACGATTACTACACTACTGTCCCAATGACAATACACACATAAACTCTTAACCTCGAGTAGCCTCCGGGTCTTGATATGTGGTAACCTCTTTGTAAAAAAAAAAAAATTAAAAAAACATGCAGTAGTTTTCGATGGAGCCTCGCGGCGCCTTATTAGTGAGAACTGCTACAAACTTTCTTTTTTTTCAATGATTTACAAAATCATCTGCTTATCATCTCTCAACCCATCTGCTGATCTCTTTAACAAATTGTACAAATCTGAGCACGAAAAGTCTATAAGCAAAAGCTTAAACCAAGTTACCCAACTGATTAACATAGATGCCTACTATTTTTCAGAGATTCGTGCCTGCGTTCAAATCTTCCACTGGCTGAAATTCACTCACAGGAGACTAAACTTCCTGTATGAAAGTAGCTTTTACCAATGATGTCATAATTACCGGCTACTCAAACATGATATCAAAGCCCGACACTCATGTGGTGGAGACATTTCGGAATGAGAACCTAAATTGCACTATATATGTGTTGCCCTGAAGCGCTTACTTATAGCACATAATTTAACCTTACCCTCTATCGTTCGTATCATGACAAAATCACTGGTTTTTAAACAATATCTTAGAAAATTGATCACATTCTGCAAACATTCTATGGCTGTGGTTATATAATGTTCGCAATGTGTAAGAGTTAGTCCAATCAAGCTTGACAGATGATGAAGGGAGATTCCGTCATGATTTCTCCCTTGCGTATGATCTAACTCAGGTTGTTGGCAATCCTTCTCGCGTACCTGATTCTGGAGGATATTTTGTACGTCTTCTTAACCTTGTCCTGACAACTCCTGAACAGTACTCATCAACTTTTCTGTTTTATTGAGATCACTTGGTTGTCTTAATTAAGATCAAAACAAATTTCAATAAGATTTCTTATATTCCTCTGCACCACATAGTCTATCGATAGTCGTTGTCTTTCATAGGAATTCCCCGTGCACTCAATTTTTGAAACTAATGTGTCTCGTATCACATCTAATATAACTAATTCGTTAATCGTGGGTATTGAGAGCTTCATACTCTCCAAGATATTCCAAAAGAAGTCAAACAGCCAGCTTTGATATATTCCTGAATGTTCCGCTTTCATTAATCACAGAAATTACTATTTTAATTGCTTTCAAAGAAATAGATGTTTCGAAAATAAATTCGCTTTAAGACTGCTTGCAACTAGTGCAAAGGGGTTATATAAAACTTGGAAATCCGTTAAATCTAGCGTGACTGAACAGAGGTTTGATTCCCAAATGTTTTAGCGAATAATAAACAAGGTCCTCAACAGATGTATGACCTTTATTCTTACCATCATCAATGGACGAAGTAATTTTCTCAGTATCTGATAAAGCCAATTTTTTAAAGAAAAACTTTTGCATTAAATTCCACTTTGTGATTAAGGCCGCCTATCGCCTGTGCCAGTAAGCACTTTAGGTGACATCCATATAACTGTCTAAAATATCACACACTTATCAAGAACATAGATAGTAGCAAGACAACTGATCCTGACAATATTCTAATCAAGCAAAACTTCTATTCTTCCAAAACTCTTCAATCGTTACCTAAAGAAGACTACTTCCCATCATACTGGAAAACTTTGTAAGTCTGACTAATATTTAAAAAATACCGGAGATCATTCTTCTGCATCTTAGTACAGACTAATCTGTCTTCTGTGCGCCATAAATAATTATTTGAATGTGTGGCAAATCAAAAAGTTATCAACCAACCGACAAGAACAATCTACTCAGTTACAAGCAATCTTCAACCTGTAAAAGTCAAATACGCCCTAAGATGGAATACCGTTGTAAAATCTGAGAAGGTGCCGCTTAGAGCACACTTTATTACTTTGACAAAACCGATTTTGTAATCTATTCTTTTCTGTTCCATGGGCCTTCTTTCTTACAGAAGATAAGATTTTACTATTTCTCTACTCTGTGGGAATTTCCATGGCAGGTACTGGACAAGGCACCAATTTATGCCCACTACCTTGTAAAATATTTACAACAAAACTCATCTAGCTACAACCACTATTAATAGTCTTCCTTTCTCTCTTTGTGTACCTAGCGTTAAATAGAATTTCAATAAGTAAAGTTTCTTTCCAAGAAGTATCCATCTGTGAGAAGTTTCCCAACTGATTATAGCGTGATTATTTTCAAGTCTAATTCTTTCTGAGGAGGTTGTGTCTAACAGGGTATTGTGGGGAGTTCAGTGGCGAAATGTCACTACGTTTAAACTTCTGCAGGTTAGTACGGACAAGTAAAATAGGAAAGAAAAAAAGGAATTCCAAAGTCTAGCAGACCAAGAAAAGAAACTAATAGTGTAGAAGTCTTTATAGTAGCAAGGGTCAACAGTGAAGGGGTAGAATTTTGCTGTTTTTTTCGGTTAGTCGGGAGTATGTACGTCAGATCATATCCCAATAAAGTATTTGTAAAACAGACACAGCGGTTCAACACGGGGGTGATGGGCCAGAGGTTGGTGTTTAGCCGATAGTGCAGGGTTTATTAGATTTGAAATTCTTTTTAGACCCTGTCTAAGAGTAGGAGACTAGTGGTAGGTTTATCATTTTAGATGCGACAATAATACTCCATGCATAGACTAATTGTGGCTTTGTAAAGATATAGGATACTCTTTAGTGTGAGTAATTTTCTAATTCAGTTGAGGAATTCCATCTTCTTGCAGCAGTCTTCGTAATGTCTTTAGTGTATTTTTTCCAATTTATTGTTGCCCGTGAATATTAAGCTGAGGATTTTGAAGGATGATCTCTCCGATAGGGTGTTATTTGTCATTACAATCGGTGCTTAAGAAGGTACTTTTTATACTTGTTTAAGGAAAGAAGCCAAGTCTAGTAGTATTAAATGTTACCATCCATTTAGGGCGCGATTTCACTACAGACTGAAGCTCGTTTTCTAAACTCTCTGTCATTTTTTTGAATATGCTTGCATTCGTATTTCCCTCGTGTCTTTATAAATCGTGGTGTCATCAGTAAAAATACCCATCTCAAATACAATTTTATCAGAAAGGTCATTTAGGAATGTCAGGAATAATGAAAGTCAAAGGATCGACCTCTGAGTTACACCTGCATTAATGTCATATTTTTTCGATGTACGGCTACCAAGGACAACCGACAATTTCCATTTATTAACAAATTCTTGAGTCGTTTTTCTAAACATTTAATTGTAGTCTCAATCATTGTTACTAGTCCTCACGTTGTTTTATTACAATCCTTTTGACAAACCTATTAAGTATTATTCTTGAGTAGTCCATGGGTCTTGATTAGTTGTGGCTCGCTAGTTCATGAAAAATACTTATCTCAATAGGGGACTAACATGCTGTTATAACCTTCTGACATCGACATTCTGTGATAACTGTAATGGCTTGAAATTTTGAAGACATTTCTGACACACTTACAAAGTAAGTGCTTGTAATCAGAATTATTTGAAGAAAATAGTAAAAACCAATGCAATAATCGCTCGTATTCTGTAGAATTAGGCAACCGACATTTTCTTTCAATTTCATGCCAATAGCATTTCAAGGCAAGTGTGTTTGATTTAAAATGCAAATAAAGCTCGTTTGATACTTTATATATATATATATATATATATATATATATATATATATATATATATCTTAGGATGAAAAATGCCTCCTGTGTTAATAAGAAAAGTCCTTGAAACTTTTGAAAACATTTTTTCTACGCGCTGATGAAGTCCAGTTGTGCAAAATTATAATCAATACACTGTTATATACTTGTGGGCTAAAAGTCTTTCACGCAAGGTGCTACCAATAAACCAATAACATTTTGAAAATGAGTAAATACTAGTGTGTCTATTTCTTTTTAACGTTGTATCTTTAAGAACATATATCTATGTACATTTTATTGTCAAACATAAGCATTAATAAGTCGCTACATATTCATGAGCATGGTTCTGTCAGCCAGTTACGAGTAACTTGAGACCTCTTCATACGATATTGCTTATATAAAAGTTTAGTCAGTATATATATATATATATATATATATATATATATATATATATATATATATACTAGCAAAAGTACCCGTCGTTGACTGGGTTAAAAAAAACAGTCTACAGAAAATAGACTCTGATTTATGAAAGTATGATAGATCATGAAAAGGAAGGGTTGTAAAGAGATAGCCTTGAGTTTGGGGGGTATCAAAACCAAAGCAAAATATGATGAAAGTAAAAATAAAATCGATAAACCCTATACTTTATTATACCATACCTGTTCACACTGAAACACTTATCACAATATTCTGTGGATCTATATTAAAAAAAACCTTGTTAAACTTTGTAACATATTTCCATTCTATGGAGGTCAGATGCAAACGAACACCCCATAATTTTATTATACCATATTTCTTCAAACTGAAACATAATTATCAAAGTATACATACGCAGATAGATATGAAAAGTCTTTATTAAAGTTTCTGCCTATTTCCTTTTTATGGACGCCAGGCGCGAACGCAGACCCCACAATTTTTTATACCATCCCTATTTAAGTTAAAACATACTTATCAAAGTATTATTATGTACATATATATCAAAAATACTTGTAAACGTTTTTTTTATTTTAATTTTTAAATTTTTTATTTCCATACTTTGTGGACCCTGTGCGAACGCAGACCCCACAATTTTAATGAACCACCGTTCTGCCAGATCAGACATACACATTCCTGTGTCTCGATACATCTTCTATCATTATATGTAATCAGTTTTTTAAAATAGGCAACCATATAGGAGCCTATTCGTGACTAGACACACACACAGACATTCAGCTTTATATATATATATATATATATATATATATATATATATATACATAGTCACATCTTCAAATCAACTGTGCTTCGAGGATTTTAATCTTTATACTCTCACCAACAAGCAAGGCAAAGTGAATTCTTCACATTTATATTAACGCTATTAACCACCGAAGATTGCTTCATTAGTTCTTTTTTACAAAGAGCATTATCGCTAAATGTAGTTTACCATAGTGTTACACCACGAAACAGTAGAAGGCATATATAGTCACTCATAAAAGACTGTGTAGCTGTATTTCAGCTTTTTAGTATGAATAGCCAAGTAAGAACTCTTCAAGAACGATAGAAAAAGAAATGATAAAAATACATAAGAAGAAGACATTTTACAATATAAAGTAGAATAATAAAAACGAACGTGTGTAGATGATTATGCGTGTGCCGATTTTACTGTATGCTTGTGTATATGAGTTTTTTCTATACTTATGCTTGTGTGCGTGTATGTGTGTGTAAATATGCGTGCGTATATGTCTCGTATCGTGTCCCTGAGCGCCTGTAAGTGATATAGCGATGATGAACGTAGTTGCGAGAAATCTAAGAATTGAGAAATGAACGATGTCTTCAGAAGAGGAAACAGGAAGCTCTGCAGATTTATCATACGAAAAAAGAAACCGGAATAGCGAAAGAAAAAAAATGAGATAATTGTTATCATATGATGATGATAGATACGTTAAGTGTAATACCGATTTATCAACGTACACCGATGGAAGATGAGTATCCGCCGAGGTGAATATTAAGTCAACAAAGCAACAATAAAAACACATTAAAAATGTAATAAAAAAAATTTTTTAAGAATAGGTACGGAAGAATTTAGTCAGAATTTGAGCAAATAACACAAATTTAAATAAAGTGGTTTTACTCATTCTAAGCAGAAGTACCGGAACCCGATTCAAGACCACGCAACATCATGTTCAGCAGGGAGGGTTGTAGTGGCTATTGGTTAACGACGCGGGTTGACAATTTGGAGTGTTAAGTTCGAATCCAGTTCGTTCCACAGAAACATTTTTACTTAGGAACACGTTAGCAACCTTCACAAAAAAATCTATCTTCGAAGTACCTGATATCCTTCTAGAAAGATTTCTTAATAGAAAGATACTGAGGAAACGAATGCCAATAAATTCATCATGAATGATGGTTAACAACAACAACAACAACAACAACAACGACGACAACAACAATCACGTTTATACTTTCCGGTTAATACTCCCAGGAAAGTTATGAATAGACTATTATTATTTGTACTCACTAGAGTTCTCACACAGGTCATCATCAGAGATTACTCAGTGACAACAATCGATGCTGTTTCCTAGAGTCTGAATGACAGCAAGTCTCCCCAGATTTTCAGTACTCTTCACCGCTTTCGATAACCTTCAAAAATATATTTGCGTTATCGTAACAGCCACTTGCCATTGACTTCTCGTTGGCAATGGCCATTAGTCACAACTGGAATTTGGATAGCATAAGCCTCCTTAAAGTCCGAATCCTGTTTACAATCATCCAGTGGAGGTCTGGTTAGTGCTTTCTTTCCTCAGTCTTTCCATCCCCTTAGACACTTTCTCGACAATTGATGTAATTATTATTATTATTATTATTATTATTATTATTATTATTATTATTACCTCTCCTAAGAAGTTTCTGTTTTTGGTGGACATTGTTTGCCACTATGTTTATTAGATTGTGTAGAGCCTAGCGTTTACATTGTTTGACCAATTGTCACCAACCTTTCTCAAAATATCGACCATGGTCTACCTTAGAATTTGAGGATATCAAGGTCTAAAAACCGGAGCCAAAGATTAAAGAAAAAGTGAAAGTCACACTTTTGGTAATAACTTCGGTTCCGTTCATCGTAAAGATTTCGCTACTTGTCTCATATTGTAGTCAATAAAGTCCCGCATCTTATATAATGTCGCTATTTTTCTCAAATTTGATACATTGATCTGATGCTCATTGCGAACAGCAACCATTATGCAAAATATCAGCTAGATAATATAAATAGTTTTAGTTAGTAATATGGGGATCTAATTATTCAGATTACGCTTACGTTGTCAAATGTAGATACGCAATCTCACGACTGCTTCATATTTTTATTATTTATTTGTTATGTTATCGTTACGAAACATATAACACAACATTTAAACTATTAATAACGTGTTTATATACCGATTGTTGTATTAAATAATGTTACCAAGTTTGTTCTGTTAATATATTTGGAAAGAGATGGATTTCGTTGGTTGATAAAGCACAAAACACGTCGTATGGAAACGAAATAGTGTCTGCCATTGGGAGTTATTTGATCAGGAAAAACTCGTTTGATATGTGAAGGTTGGTGTGTTAATATGTTCGTCTTGATGCGTGTTTATGTGCAAAAGAGAATTGAGGATGAGACTAGTTTGTTTGGTGATTTCAACGTTTAACCGATTTTTCACAAGTAACCTTTATCAGAGATCAAAAACGTTCCAGCCTTGGTAAAATATTAACGCTGATTTTCCTGACTGATTTTTATCATTTTTATGATTTTATTTTGTTCTCGGGTAAAAGAAAATAGATTAATAGAACAGTAAAAATGTCAGTCATTTCTTTCTTACATTGAATTGATTAATATCATGCTATGATCAGTCTATAAAAAATTGAGTCGCCTTGGCTGAATCTTTTGCGACATACTACAGCCTTCTTGGCAATTTAGTGTGAAACAATACCAGCAGTAAATTGATTGATTTAAATTGTTTGTTTTACCCTAGTTTGTCATTTAATGCCGAATGAAGTTTATCAATGGCTAAATGTATACGATTAGTTGAACACAAGTAGCTATTTTACCGATCGCTGGGGAGTGACGCGGCAGTATACACTTCTCCCATTTTATTGCTATTTATTTATAGTTCAATATATCTGATACGATTTCAACATGTCATAACTGATTCCATATTCTATGATGGTATCCACTACATACGACTGTAGCGTGTCGGAAATATCAAATTTTTTTCCAATATTATATATTATCTGCTGAGCAAACTGTGGCTGTTATACATCTCCACCTAATCGAAACAGGATTCACCCTAGGCGAGTTGAATCGGCTTCCTCAAAAGGATGGAGTTTCATTGGAATATCAAATTCACAAGTAGTCCCCAGTCTCTTATATATCCCCATCAGGGGAAATGACAACTTTAGATTTTTGCAGCTCTTGCAGGGAAGTGGTTAAGATGAGTTTTAGGTTACCAATAAAACTGAACTTCTTGGACTCATACAAAAGAAGGCTTTGGTTAGGATTAGGGTTATGTTACCAATAAAACAGATTTTCTTTGTTAGAATAATACCAAGAACACACCAGTGACTGGTATGAACTCTGACACTAAGCCGATAAATCAAATTAATAATATTAATAATTATATGAAACCCGGAATCGTCAACTATAAAATGTGTGATAATCCTTATTTACGTGCATCCCGACGAAGGCAGAGTTAGACACAAGGTCAATTTTAATGTGAGGAAAATTTATCTTCCTCCATTCAAAAGGAGCACTCTATAATGGGAAAAATAAATTGTAGCATTAGAACAGATACCACACTTTATTTCTAGTTTTGATTAAGAAGAAATGTATCAAAATAAGTTATCTTGCAGCTGTGAAGAAAGTAAAACAATTACCGCGAAAAATGTAAGACGAATCTCTTGTAGGATGCAAATTCACCTGTCTGGTATGACCTGTCAGACATGATACCCTCTGACAACATCTCGCAAGACTGACTTCAAAGTCTCCACAGCGATTATTTACAAGATAAATCATTTTCCAAAAGAATTTATCCTCAGCTCGAATGTTTAAAAGAATTATTTATTATTTATTTGTCGACTACAAATTACATGCAGCATATAGAGCAGGTTAGGGTTAGGATTAGGGTTAACCTTTTGTACCGCATCTACCAGTTTATTGTATTTTTAATTCAGATATGTCAAGCGAACTGATAACATCATTGATGTCCTTAAATTATAATAGTGACATATTTGATGTACATACATTTGTATATATATATATATATATATATATATATATATATATATATATATATATATATATATATATATATATATATATATATATATATATATATATATAAATCAAGGTAGTTTTTTTTCTTCTTTTTTGTCCGTGTTAGAAGTGTTGACTGAAATTTGAATTTTAAAGTAAAATACGCATGGAATACATTTGAAGCCAAATTACAACGAAAAATTAATAAATAAACAAATGTTTATTTTTAAGATATATATTTTGGAGTAAAACTCCCTCGTCAGTCTTTATATATTTTTTTCCTCTTTTTCCTCGCCATAATGTTAAGTTGAAGAAAAGTTGAATGAGGAGTCCGCGTGATGTTAACTGCGGTGTTGTTTTTGAAATGTCGGAAAGATGCGCCTGGCAGCGCAATTTGAAAATCAGGGTATTTTTTTCCTTTTCGTTTTTAGCCGTGTTTAAAGCGTTGACTGAAAGTTGAATTTAAAAATAAAGTACGTATGAAATACAGAATTTAAAAATAAAATACGTATCAAAATAAACAGGTGTTTATTTTTAAGATATATATCTTTATAATTTCGCATTGTAATTTGGCAATGGTCCTGTTGTCATAACTTGGATCGGCAGAGAGCATGAGTTATACAGCGGCGTATCTCCGACATGATAGAAGGCTCCTATCGCTCTTGAGATTTGTACACAACTGGCCAACTAATAGATAGTTTGCAACAAAAAAAAAGAAAACCGGTTTTCATCAAACGGAAATGGAATCATGTCATCTTTTCTTATTTTATCATTTTATCGTTCCCCCCCCTGTATAATTGTTATAGTTCCCTGGATGTGAATCCACTGAAATTCTGGTGTTTATCCAAAAGTTCTCAATAACAAGCAGAGCATAATTATAATATGCTTATTTATACAAATATTATTGGATACATATATGCATACATGTTTCAGCTATATCTTATTTTAAGATCCATCCTCATCAGGAATTTAGGTCTGATTAGACTGCATCCCTCAATGAGGTGCAATAAAAATATGTATGCACATATGTAGCCATTAATATCTGTATGAATAAACATTAAAGTTGAGCACTATCTGGGAGATATGAACTAAAAGCGTTTATGAAATGTTTACGATTTCGCTCATTTGAACCCTCGCGACTATTTACTGTATACGCCCCAAATTGGCATTTATTAGTTGTTAAATTCCCTTAATTCTCATGACCATTGAGGAAACGGCTTAACAAATGGAGTAGTTTCTTCTTTGGGTTCGAATCTTCCGAAAGAGAGAAATTGTCACTTCGTACACAGATGATTGCGAAAGCACGAAACACTAGTCTCTGTAGGTATAAAAATAATTATTTATGATTATATATATATATGTATATATATATATGTGTGTGTGTGTGTGTGTGTGTGTGTGTGTGTGTGTGTGTGTGTGTGTGTGTGTGTGTGTGTGTGTGTGTGTGTGTAATAGTTGTATATACCCAGCGTTGCGCGGTGGAAATATATTGCCGGGTAGAGAGATTAGTCACATACTATCCCGAATATCTTAATTTGGTACGAAAAGTAACAACATGTCGGATTTAAGGAAGCATAAAACACATCCATCTTCAAACGTGAAGTCACTGTCATAGCTAAAATAAATAATCTTACTTCCGGTATTAAACGCAACTGTTGTCAGCTATTAATAATTGAAAATAAATTTAAAAAAATATAAATTAAATTAAAGATAAAATAAATAAACGTTAAATAATATTTCTAAATAGAACGATTAAAACAATTCTATTGCAACAAATAATTAATTAGATCAAGCTAATTATTGAAATAGATTTTCTATAATGTAATATGCAAATGAGGTTACTCATACAATGTAGAATTTTTAATACATAGTGTGTGTATATATATATATATATATATATATATATTATGTTGGAATAAAAGCGAATATAAACTCGTTTCTAGTATGAATATTAATTTGGCACCTATATATATATATATATATATATATATATATATATATATATATACACTAGCATTTCAGCGCAGCGTTGTCCGGGTGTTTGGAGGGGTATGTTGAGCAAAAAGAGCGATCAATTTTTTAATACTTTAATCTCTATTATGACGTCTTAACATTTATTGTTTTGGGCTCGAATCAAGTTATTAAGTTGGATCCATGTCCACGGAATCTATATCTGAAATTTTAAGCGTTTAGACCCAAAATTGGCGGAGCAGTTTGGTAGAGTTCTCAAAAGTCAAATCGTTAAACTTTGACCCCCTTAACAGCCAAATTTCTGGCCGAAACCGGATCACATCGATTTTCCCAAAATATCAGTACCCTGTATATCGAATTTCGAGTCTGTAGACTAAATATTGACAGAGTTATTATGTAGGAAAATGTACACACACAGACAAACAGACAGACAGAAACACACACAGACACTTTCACTTTATATATATATATATATATATATATATATATATATATATATATATATATATATATATAAGATTCAATCAAAGACGCCCGGACGGTCCGCAGAGTTTTGTAATAATACTAGCAGGTCGCCCGGCGTTGCTCGGTTGTAAGATACGCTTAAAGATGATATTTTAATATATATATACAGCTAATGCAGAATTTGATCCGGGTTCAGTTGTGTATGGGAGTCCGATATAATCTGGTTTTGTGTAATCTTGTTAACATCTACTTCGTGTCTTTCAATCGTTTTCGTGTCTTATATTTTTCTTAGATTTTCATGGATGGTTCTGTTTTGTTTTGTTTTTTATCATCAAGTTGTTCTCATAGTTCATATATTAAATCCATTGCTTTTTCTGCTTCTGCTATCGCTCTAAACACTTTCTCGTACCTAATGCTATTATCTCCCTCTACAAATCTATTATATGGAGCATTGTCGTCATACTTGAGCTAGTGAATCTCTATCTCATTTGAAGGATCTCGATAAGGTGTAGAAACGTATCTACAATTTAATTGGCCCGACTCTATCTTCTCCTCTGCAACCTATCTCTCAGAGACGTAATGTTGCTAGTCTCGGTCTTTTTTTTATAAATACTATTATGGCACGTACTTTCAAAATTATCTAATCTATTCTTAGCTCCCTCTGTCTCAGCTCGTTCGACTCGTTGGTCTAATGGTCTTCATCTATTCGCTGTTTTGATACCTCATTGCAATACAGCTTCCTAATCCAGTAGCTTCTTTTTTAAGAATTGCAAACTTGTAGAACTCTTTTCTTGCTGTCTGCTTTCCTCATACCTATAGCCTTGATATTTCCAAGACATTTAATAGACATTCTTGTCTTTCCGATTTGTTTGTTAATTCCTTACATCAAGTGACTCCACACCTTGTCTGGAGCTATTCCCATAAAATATACAAACATAACTTGGCTACACATTTGCAAATCGTGTTTCGTTCACAGCTGTAAAATCCAAATGAACGGGATCTATAATTGGTCCCCATTTAGCAGAATCTCTTCAGCCTCTGTTTATGTCTGCTCCTCCGGGAAGTCTAGTAAAGGAGACCAATTATAGTTCCATTTTTTTTGGGGGGGGGGGGTAAGCGGGCGGTACCGATGCTATTCTGATCTTCTGTAATCTCTCTTTCCCGTCCCTTTGTACACGCACTGTTTGTCTTTCTATCTGTCTGTCTGTTTGTCTGTCTATCTGTCTGTCTGTCTGTCTGTCTGTCTGTCTGTCTGTCTGTCTCTCTCTCTCTCTCTCTTTCTCTCTCTCTCTCTCTCTCGTTAATTTAAACGTGGTGTTCAAACATATTCATTTACATCCGTACCAGTTTATAGATGCGTAAGGTATAACATACGAGAGCTCGATCACCAGAATGCTACAGATGATACTGTCGAAGAAGGTGAATAATTAAAATAGATGAAGCCATGGCGTTGATGTTACATTTGTGTTAAGACACCACCCCAACACACACACACACACACACACACACACACACACACACACACACACACACACATCTTCCCGATTCTTAATGATTGCAATTCACGTTTAATGCCAGCAATCAGTTTATCGCCAACGTTTCTCTTTCTTGTATCTTCAATATTTCTCTTTGCTTCTTTCTATTTCCCTCTCCTTATATACCTATCCATCTATCCATCTATCTATCTATCTATCTATCTATCTATCTATCTATCTATCTATCTATCTCCTTGTATCTATCGATATTTTTCTTATACACACTTACATACGAACGCAACCATATACACACACCCATATTTCTGTTCAGTTCTCTCGCTAATCACACTCTCCCCCTTCCACGTTTCTCTTTCTTTTCTCTTTCTCTCTACCTTTATCTATCTATCCCTCTGCATCTCTCTCTTTATATGATATCTATCTATATCTTTCTCATACACACTCACATACGAACACACATATATACATACACGCGCGCACTACGTTCTCTCCCCCTTCCTTCTCCCCCCCCTTTCTCTTTCTTGCAATTATACTGATCCGTGTGCTAGTCAGATAAAGAAATAAAGAGATAAAGCTCCATAAATAATTGAATTCTTTCTTTCTGCTTTGCTTTGTATTTCTTCTTAAACCTTTTTTTTTTCATTTCTATTAAACTTTACGGCATTCCAATAGCTTATCCTTAAGAAAGCTTGTGCACCTCTCTTTCTGCTTATTGTTTTCCTCCTACATGTACCCTTAATCTTTTCGAGAACAAGGCTAACAAGCATTTCTATCTTTGCGATAATCATATTTCGTTTTTGTTATCTTCTTACATGAAGTGGCTTCACACCTTGTCTGGAGCTATTTCTATAAAATATAAATAAAACAGATTTTTATGAGCATAATTTGGTTACACATTTACAAATCGTGTTTCAGTCACAGCTGTAAAAATCCAAATAAAGGGGACTTATAATTAGCCCCCATTTAGCGGAATCTCTTCAACCTCTGTTTATGTCTGCCTCTCCTGGAAGTTCAGTAAAGGAAACTAATTATCGTTCCGTTTTGTTTGGGCTTAAAACCGACGGTACGTATGTTATTCTGATCTTCTGGAATCTCTCCCCCCCGCCTCTCTCTCTCTCTTTCTTTCTCTCTCTCTCTCTTCTTAGTTTCTTTGTATGTTTCTTTCTTTCTTTGCATTTCTTTTTCGCTTTTCATTCTTTTTTCTTTCTTTTTATTTCTTTCTTACTCTGGTCCTAGATATGACGTTAAACTATATTCAATGGTGAGGCCCCACCTTGCGGACTTTGGGGAGTGTGTAGCCACCCTTTAATTGTCATTGCTCCCAGGTCAACTTTGACCCAGAATTGTAGTACCTGTTAAGGTCCAACTAGTGGTTAAATAGAAACCGACTTTAAAAAAAAAAAAAAAAAAAAAAAACAATTATATTCTATTTTTAAAAAAATCTTCAAAATCACGCCATTAAATAACCTGAAAAGGGTTGATATGCCGTAAAACAAAAACAACCAACCAACCAATCTTTCTTTCTCTCCTGAGTTCTTTCTTTTTTTTTCTTTCTCTCTCTCTCTCTATCTCTCTCTCTCTCCCTCTCTCTCTTCTATATTTTGTTTCTTTGTTTCTGTTTTTGTTTTTTTGCATATCTTCATTCTCTTTTATTGCGATTTTCCTTTGTTATTTTTTTTTCTTTCCTACTTCGTTGCTTTCTTTCGTTTCCTTTTCTACTTGTATCTCTCCTCCCTTTCTTTTTCTTTGTACATCGCTCTTCTCGGTTTATCCTGATTTCCTTTCAGTCTTACTCTAATGGTAATCATCTTCCTGCTTTTCTTTTCATCTTTACCTCTTTTTCTTTCTTTCTTTCTTTCTTTCTTTCTTTCTTTGTGTCCTTAGAACCCCTTTCGTTCGTTTCTTTTTAGTATCTCTTCATTTTTGCTTTATATTTCTCTTTCTTCCCTTGTTTATTTCTTTGTAATCTTCTTCTGTTCCCTTTTTCTTTCGACTTCTTGGTATTCCCTTCTTTTTAATTTGTTTTCTCTTATGCATAACCCTACTCCCCCTTTCTTTCATTTTCTTCTCTTTCTATCTCTCTTCCTTGCCTTTATTTATTTATTCTTTCCAATACATAAACCGTAAACTCTTTTCCTGTCAATTCGCTTATCAATTCACTCACTATATATATTCACACGCACAGATATGTGCGCGCACAATCACAAACATACACACACACACAGATAGATAGATAGATAGATAGATAGATAGATAGATAGATAGATAGATAGAAAAAGAGATTAGATTATGCGTGTGATAGTGAGAAAGAGTTTAAGAAGTATTAACCCCCACCCAGTTACTACATTCTCTATTTTCCCATCTTTTTCCCGTCTCAACGCCTGTGTCGTATAACGAAGGCCAGGAAGTCTGGATGATCCCGGAAATGGAAATCTCCAACGCAGAAGAGTGCAATTTCCTGTAGCGTTTGATGATGAATGGCTCTTGGAAATTGCGTTTGCCGTGCATCTGATTCGCTTTAAACTGCTGTGAGTTCGTCTGGGCGGCCATTTTTTTAATACAAGAGACGAGACTACCCCCTCCCTACCACATGCTTACACACAACCACACAATTCTCCCAAGTTCTCAATACACACATACCATCTATCTTCTGTTCTTTTTAAACTGTTTGAAAATATTTTATTTCCTTATAGATACTTGAGTAGAAGTATATGATTATATGTTTGTAAGTATTGGATACATTTCTAAACTACTTAACCGATCGTTATGCATTTTGGAACACAAACGGATCTGGAGTATGGATCAGTTTTATTTATTTTTATGGAAATGGAGAAAAGAGGAGATGGAAGCCGTTCATGAAAATTCAAAAAGTTCCGATTTTTGTAAAATTTTTACAAGATACTTTCATGACAAGTACTCGTCTGAGCTCAAATCTATGGCTCTCTTTGCTAAACTTTCACGAAAAGCAATCGTCTATATGAAACTACTATCAATAATTTCTCCCACTCTTATCTGTGCCTAAACTTATACGTAGATTCCATGAACAAAGCTTCTTTTGTAGAACTGCATGCCCGTGGAACTTTCTTCCATTTCCCTGCTTTCCAGCTGACTGCAATATGGTCGTCTTCAATTCCAACGTAAACAATTCTTGATGAGCCATCCCCTTAAGTAATTCAATTTACAAACTTTCCACTACTAATGATGACTAAGATATTGTCTTATTGACTATTATATAATCATTAGCTTTTATCCCCGAGTGGCCTCCGGGACGTGATAAGTGGTGACTCCCTTGTAAGAAAAAAAAAACATCAATTAATGAATATTTCACAAATTTTGATTTCTTTGGAATATTTTAAAGTTTGTTTTGGGGTAGAATAATATAGTTACAATCTTCCATTTAAAAAATTCTTAAGGAAAATTTGTTAAAGCAACACTTCTGAAGTATAAGCGTGTCCACAACTGGCATTTACAACCTTGTAAAGGCTTTCTTTTGTAAAGAAGTAGTAAATTGATTAATGTATACTCACTAACTCTTATCCTCGAGTGGCCTCCGGGCCTTGATAAATAGTGATTCCTGTGTAGAAATAAAAAATAAAAAATATACAACCTAATATTCTCGAGTTGAGCACACTTGGTAATATCCGTTATTTTTTTAGCGTAATTCAAAGCTTTTTGAAAATAAAAACAAATAGAGTTCCGTGGGGAGCGTGGCGGTCAATGTTTGTATAAACATTATTAGATAACATTGCCGATCCCCCCCCCCCGGTACCGTGGCCTATTGGTTAGACCTATTGACTCTGTGGTTGTGGGTTCGAAACCTGGCTCGGAATAAGTGCTGGTATATCCACACACAATCATTTCAGAACGGAAAAATTAATTCCTTGAATAGAAAAGTTTTCAATAACTTTCATGTCTCCTTACGAATATAAAAAAAAATATGATGTAAATGTAATGTTGCGGTTCAAACCTCCCTCGGACCCCCACGCCGTCCGGCACCATCGAAAAGGAATAAACAACAAAAAATAAATAAATCCGACTTGGCTTTTTTCTTTTTTTTTTTTTTTTTTTTTTTTGAATACGTCGTTTTTTACCTTTTTTCTTTGTACTCATCTCGACACGAGCTTAAAGAGTTTCTCTCTGCCACTGCGGGGCCACATATCCATCTTCTCCGTAGCGGCTTTTTTTCTGCTCCACTACACGCCGGCTGTAGACAGCCATTTCTCGTCTTCGGCTCTACACGTCCATTTTTTTCAACTGCACTTTTTCTTCTGCCGATCACGTGGTGTACTTTTTTCCTTTCTCTTGTCGCACGAGCTCGCGCAGACTTCCTAATTTTGCATATGTGCGATTTTTCAACTAATGCTGTTAATATCTTCACAATACAGCTATCTCACAGCTTCTGCTGATATTTTGCTACGGGCTCATACGCGCTCTGTTGCATAAAGATACTTACCATTATATCTTGAATTATAATACTTTTTTCATCAAAATCCACTAAATGTTTTTTGATCCTACAAAATGTTTCAAACTTAAGACTTAAGCTTATGGAGTCTTAAGAGAATCTTGCTTCATTGGTGTCTAATATCTTTGGATCAAATTCAATGCAAATCTGAAATATTTGACTTTCAAAATTTGAGGTTGTGCCAATATTATGCCCCCCCCCTAAAAACCTTTAAATTATTTCGAAGAAACTTAAATTTAGGAAATATTTTTAATTGATATCTAATTTCTTCGGTTATAATTTCGCAAAAATCAGAGGTGTCTAAATTTTCACGAAGGATTTCTAATTTTCTGTTGTGGCGGAAATAACCTGTGTTACCTACTAATAGACTATTCCAATCTCAATAAATACCGAAAGACTAAGCCGTAATGTGTCAGTCGATATCTGGTGGACCAACCTAGGTTGTTCGTCGGCTACGACGAAGAACCGACCTATTGTATGTTTTGCAATACATGTTGTTTCTTTGTTTTGGCGTTGTGTTTTTCTTTGTAACCCTTTTACAGGGTTATGATAGTGGCGACGTCAGATTTCGAACTTAGAGGTTACTCGAATTAAAATACCATCCAGAACTCAAAAGGACTCGCGATGGAAGCCCGAATTAAACCAAACAAGTGTTCAGAAAACACTGATGAAAAAAAGAAACCCGTGAAAACCAAATGAGTGCATGGATTTAAAAGTTTGAATTGCAAACTTGTGGAAAGTAAGAATATTTTCATATTTTTCTCCTCTTCACGACATCTTGGTGCACCCGAAAATACAAAAGAAAAACAAATATGAATTATTCGTGTTTTTTTCTCGCGTCATTAAATAAGTTTGCTTAGAAAAATATTGAATATTTCTGTCCACGCATATATTTTTTCCTATATGAAAATACATTTTTTAAGAAATATTCTTCGCAAGGAATTTAAAACTGTATGTTAACGTTCGATTGCAAAGTTATCAAAAGAAGCGAAATAATGTTTCCTTTTTCCCCCAGTTGTTCTAAAAAAAATTCTAAAAACTCGTTAATCTGAACACGGTTTTGTTAAATTTCTGTAAATTCAGTTTTTTACTTATCATACAAAAATGAACCTCTTACAAAGTACATTGGAACAATTATTAATACTGCAAACTGAACTACAGAAACGCTCGAATGAAATACAACAACAATAACAGTAGCAACTAAAACAACTAATGAAGGCTGGAGGCCTTCTAATATGAAAATCAACAGCCCATGAAAGAGCTGCTTACTCAAGTCATAACATATATGTCCACCGATAATACTACCGCATTTTCACAAGAGTCCGTGAGGAATGCGATTAACAATTTTTGCTATAGACCTGAATAAAGTAAGTCATTTAAAGCTTATTTTTGTCGGTATAATTGTTTTTTAGTATCGACTGCAAACAGTAGTCTCAATGGAAAGAGGGTTCTTTTACTATTATGAAAACTAGAGACATCTGAGCACAATAATTTTGTGGATTTTATTTTACTACAAAAGAACATCGGATTTGACTTTCGCCGGTGCGGTGGCACGTTTTATAGAACTATTTAGCTAAAAAATCTCTTTATTTCATAAGCGTTGGTCATGTTTTAATTTGCAGAAAAATGACGAAGATCATTTCGCAACATGGTAAATAAACATTGACACGAATCAAAACTTGCCGACCTTAGTACAGACAATTTTTAATGTTTAGTATTTGCACAAAGATTGACTTCTGGTCGAGATGCGGAAATTAGGAGGCCTGTCTTAACAAAATTAGAAAATGAGCCAAACCTAACTCCACAAAAGTTAATGGAATACTGCCAGAAAGTAGAAATTATTAAAAAGAAAAAACGTTTCGATGAATATCGACTCTGGAGTCGCACAGATAAAAAAAAAACAGAACAGACAATTTAAAAAACATGTAAAAAAATAAAACGCAAGTTAGGGAAAAAGGACACATACATATCGACACATAACTAAGAAAGAATTTTCAGAAAGAAAAACCCGTCTCCGTGTAATCGATGTGGTAATTTGCACTGAGTTAAGGAATGTCTATATTTATCAAAAAAATATTTTATATTTATAAAATAGGACACAGCGCTATTCATTGTAGAAATAAAATTAAATACAAAACCTGAGTGTGTTTGGAGGTGACTAAAAATAACGAAGAAGGATTGCGAAAATATATGACTATAAAAATTCATGATAAAGAAATATAAATGCAACTCGATTGAGGTTCAGATCTTTCGATAGTAAATTTAAATACCTGGAAGAAATTGAATAAACTGAAAATGCTGAGAACACGCAAAACCGTAAAGGCCGTTAACAGTATGCAAATTAATTTCGAATGTGAATTTTTAGCGAACGTCTCATTATTCGGAAAGACGAAAAAATTAAAAGCTTGTGTATTAGGGAACGCCACTAATTTACTCTGGTCGAACTGGATTCATGAATTTAAATTATGGAACCAGCCAATTAATAAAGTTTGCAAAACGAAAATAAAAAGTACAACATACGCCCATGCCTTGAAAAACAAATGAAAAGGAAACTTTTCTT
The DNA here is from genome assembly GCF_053919585.1 of Euprymna scolopes. Taxonomy (NCBI): domain Eukaryota; kingdom Metazoa; phylum Mollusca; class Cephalopoda; order Sepiida; family Sepiolidae; genus Euprymna; species Euprymna scolopes. The sequence goes on from NC_136503.1 coordinate 41,184,854, forward strand.
GATTTATGCCGCTAAATGCCAAACAGATGATGCAAGCAAACCGATACTTTTGTAGACCGAAAAAAGTAATTGTCCCCTAACAAGAACCGTGCTGGCCGCAAACCAAGTAACCAAAGAGTACTTTATCGATTGTCCTAAAGTGATGACACCCTCTCCAACTGACCCCGTCGTAAATATCTATACGACTGCAGGCGATTTTTTCACCGGATACGGAAATTTCAGCTACGAGTGGTGTGCAATAAGTAATGCCCCTGACCCACTTCCAGTTGTCTGATCTAGCTGAAATTTTACATGTGCAATGATTTATATCTCTACGGGTTATGTGGCAAATTACAGCTCTGAACTAATTGTGGTTTCTGTTTTAGAGGTGTTTGAACTGAGTCAGGTGTGAAATGGAGCCTGTTGAATGTCGAGCAGGGATCCGGTTTTTGTATTTGGAAGGACGCACACAACAGGAGACTTTTGATGAAATGAAAGAAACTTATGGTGATAATGTCCCATCATATGACCTTGTAAAACGCTGGCATCGTGAATTAAAACGTGACCGAAGTCTGTGGAAACAGCTTCCAGACCTGGTCGCCCTCCCCTTCTGCCATTGATGAGGCATCTATCCGTCAAGTTGAGGCTGCTATTTTGGAAGATCGGCGCATTACTATTCGCCAAATAGTCCAATATGTCAAGATTAGTACAGGGTCTGTGAAAAATATCATTCATGACCATTTGCATATGCATAAGGTGTCTGCCAGTGGATTCCCAGGTTGCCCACACCATTCCAGTAGCGAGAACGCGTCGAGTGTTCAAGGATGAATTTGGAGATGTGCCAGGAAGATGAGTAAAAGTTTTTCGAAATATTGATTACACAGGATGAAACCTGAGTCCATCACTATGATACAGAGACTAAAGCTCAGTCAATGCAGTGGAAGCACTTGCACTAACCACCGCCAAAGAAGGCAAGGGTACAGCCCTCCGCTGGCAAGGTCATGTTCAGTCTTCTGGGACCAGGACGGAGTAGTGATGACAGATTTCCTGGCAAAGGATACGACAATTACAGGAGCCTATTATGCTTCACTTTTGAGGAAATTAAGGGAAGCTATCAAAATCAAGAGGCGGGTAAAAATCGGCAGGACAACGCTCCGGCCCACAACTCGCATGTCGCCATATCAGAAACACGGGCGTGTGGTTATGAAATCTTACCCATCCTCCCTACTCTCCTGACCTTGTGTGACGTGATCGACCTGGGGGAGCGGTTTGCCCTTATTGGGGAGCCAAGTATGCTAAGATATCTTTAATCGATCCCGGGTAACAGCAGATATCCCGAAGACTTAAAGTAAGAGATTAATATATATTTTTTTTAATCCATTGTCAAAATAGATATATTTGTTTATTGGTTGGAAAAGCTGAGATATTTTGTTATTTGGAAAAAAAAACTCAACAACAGGAAATGTGAGAATGTTAGAATAAGATATTGCACTGATCGTCCTGGTGGATCCTTCAACCTTTGGCTGTCTGAATGATGGGTAGTGACCTTGAGGCCATGGGAATAGGTTTCATTTTTTCGGGCCCCAGATTCAGAGCTTAATCGCACACCCGCAGTCTGAGGTTTAGCGTGATTTGATTGGCTGAGGAAACTTTCCACCCCAACGACATCGGGTCGATACGCTCGAAAATTAGTTAGATTACTTTTTGATTTCAAGGGGCACAGATCGTATGGAGACTCGCCGTTCCCTGAAGACGTGACCCCTCCTCCACCTGTATGACGCTGTCTGTGAAGAGAGATTGGGACTTTTGAAAACTTACTAATAACTGAACGATATTTGTAAAAACATTGTACATAAGTTCGTGAATTAATTCTCGTAAAATAGGATTTCACGTGTCTGTTTTTCTTTCTGCCTGCGGCTTCGATATTCGCTTTCAGCATACAGGATTCAATGTAACGACCCTCTGAGAAGAAACAGACGATCTGAGCCGAAACTTCCAGAAAAAAAGGGGTCCTAGCCAACTTCGCCAGAAAAGATGTTATACTTGCACACTCTGACTTTCACCTCTTCCCAGCCATGAAGTTGTTTTTGAAAGGAAAGCGTTTCCCAGATGATGCAGCCTTGATTTCTGGAGTCACTTCGTGGTTGGAGGACCTACCTGAGGTGTTCTACAAAAACGGTCTCCAGAGCTGCATCAAACGATGGGAGAAATGTATAACTCTGGGTGGTTCCTATGTAAAGAAAGACATATAACTGTGCCAAGTTTCGTTGCTCTACTTCCATGGGAAGTGGGTCAGGGACATTACTTAGTGCACATCCCTCGTACGCCGCAACAGGTACCAGTCGCAACTCCATTTTTCCCAGTATTGAAGCATTATTCAGTGAGAGTCAACCTCACTCAAAGATATTACGGTAAAAAAAAATAATAGATCTCAAACTGTTTTTCCACAATATGGTAGAACTGCCGGACCGTTTTACCCGGTGTCTGTTCAAAATAGCCAGTTGACAACACTAGTAGTAACAATGTTGTCTAATGAATTATTACAAGCGGGGTCCTAGGTAAGATTTATTGACCCTTAATTACTTGTGGCGGATTTTACCCATGCAAGTAATCAATTGTTTTATTAAATTATCGCGATTAATACATGAGAAAATGACAATAAGACGTTTTTCTTGCAGGTCAAAAGAAAACATTTCGCCCTGAACAATGAAGCCCCTAAGAAGTAGAGGCTATTGAAACCGTCTACGAGACTTTGGATATTGAGCCTCCCCAAATCATGTTAGAACTACAACGTTCGGACAGGAAAAGGAAAATCACGAAGCCGTTCACGGTCCACCCCCAAGAGGAAAAATACTGATACACCGTCCGGAGTTATCAGTTTGAAAAGAGGGTGTTGTGGCGGAACTAGCCTATGTTACCACTTATAGACTATTCCAATCTCAATAAACACCGGAAAACTAAGCAGTAAGACGTCAGTCGATATCCGATGGACCAACCTAGGTCGTTCGTCGGCTACAAACCTACCTATTGTATCCTTTGCAATACATGTTGTTACTTTATTTTCACGTTCTTTTTTTTGTAACCATTTAATAGGGCCATAACATTTTCTTTTGCCTACTTTTGCATAAAACTAAATATATAAAATAATATACTTTATTAACCCTTATCCTTGAGTGGCCTCTTGGCCTTGATAAGTGGTGATGCCTATGTAAAAAAAAACCCTCACATTTTGATCTCTTATGCGTAACAACTGCTTTTTAAATACCTAATGATCGGTTAATTAGTTTAGAATTGGATCCTGTGCGTACAAATATATAAACATATATAATACTCTAATATATATATAAAAAAACAGAGATATAAAGTTACATATGGATATAAGTAAATAAACGTATTATTAAATTTTATGACACGAATTTGTAACCACTCTTTGCATACTTGTAATAAAGTATTAAAATATCATTCATGCCTTTAATATTTTTTTGTTTAATGAAACTACAAATAGAACATTTTAAATCATTGGTGACGATAAATATAATAGGTAAAAAATCCGTGGATCTTAAACTGACTGCTAGCGCCACCTGCACACGATCAATAGCGTCAATACATACAAAGCCAAATAACTCCGTCGACATTCGTGTGATACTCAAGTAATGTCGCTTAGCTTGGGTTTCGGGAAAATACTAGAATAGGGGAAAAAACGATTATTTTCTCTTAGTTTCTCAGCTGACAACATAATTTTGAGCGTGTATTTAATTTATTTTCGCCCATTTTCCTCCCCTTTTTTCGCCATAGGAACCCAAAGGATAAAAGAGAGACAAAATTATACTAAATAGTTAAAAACACTATAAAAACTAAAATTTATAGCGAGAGTTAGAGAATTTGGATAATTACTTCATCAAGTAGACTTTTTGTCCGTTTTTAACTGGCAAAAGTTATAACTCGGATTATGACAAGAGAATATTCTTTTCATTATTTTTACTCTCGAGTATATACAGTTAATATCTTATATGCTTTTATATAGAGTGATGTGGTTCCCAATTGATTAAATGTGTCTAATTGTGTCGGATATATACTCGAGAGTCAAAATAATGAAAAGAATATTCTCTTGTCATAGCCCTAGTTATAACTCTTTGAATTGGTGCTTTATGTCAAATTTGTGGTTGAATATAGAAAAATTTGTATTCATTTTCCCCATTAAATATTAATATCTAATTGTGCGAACAAATGCCCTAACACTTCGTCCGCAATAGATTTTTATAACAAAAGCTCATACAAAATTTCAGCTTAATTTTCTGAAAAGAATACTGGAGTAAATGTGGTAATGCAGTGACTAATCTCTATTAATACTGCATCTAACGTGTAACATAATACGTATAATAATACTTTTCATAACAAAAGTCCATGGGAAATTTCAGGTAGATCGCCCTAGTAGTTTTCAAGAAAACTTCTAGAGTAAATGTGGTATCGTGATTACAAGTCTATATTAATCGTGTATCTGTGACGAACAGCTACTAGATCACGTTGTTGATTGCACCGTATCATAGCAACAGTCGATACTAAATTACTATCAGATTGGTCCAGAAGTTTCCGAGAAAAAGTGGAACGGACAGAGAAATAGATAGACAGACAGACAGAAGTTTAACATCGTTAACAAGGAAACACGATTATATATATATGTGTGTGTGTGTGTGTGTGTGTGTGTGTGTGTGTGTGTGTGTGTGTGTGTGTGTGTGTGTGTGTTTGTGTGTGTAAGTAAAAATGTATGCGTGTCTGTGTACATATCCCTACCAAAAACTCTGTTAATTTTCGGTCTAGAGACTCGAGATTTGACATAAGCAGTATTGAGATTTAGGAAAAAAATTTTAATCGGTTTTCAGCCAGAAATTTGGCTGTTAAGTTCAACGATTTGACCTTTGAAAACTCTACCAAACTCCTCCGCCAATTTTGGTCTAAACACTTGAAATTTTAAATATAGGTTACTTTGACATGGATCAAACTTTTTAATTTGATTTGAGCTCCCAAATATAAATGTGAAGGGGTCAGAATTGGGGTCAAGGCTAAAAGAAATTAACCTCAGCTGTCTCTACTAAATTACTAAGCCAATTTCTGGTATAAACATTTGAAATTTTACATAAGTGTACTCAGAGATAGGGCAAGCTTTTTAATCAGTTTTGTGTCGAAAATATGAGCTGCCAAGGAGTCAAGGTACAAAAGATTTGACTTTTTCGGTGTCTAGCAAACTACTCAGTCAATTTTTGGTTTAAACATTTGAAATTTATACATAGCAGGTATTCAGACATGCAGCAGGGATTTTAAACAGTTTCGGGGCGAAAATTTGGCTCCCAAAAAATCAAAGTTGAAAGAGTTGACTTTTGCAGATTCTACCAAACACCTCCGCCAATTTTGGGTCTAAAGACTTGAAATTTAAATTTAGGTAACTTGGAATTTAGGTAACGTGAACTTTGTATTTTGATTTGAGACTAAAATAGTAAATGTTAAGGGGGTCAAAATTGGGGTCAAAGTTAAAAAATAAAATTGAGCTCTGCAGTCTCTACGAAATTACTCAGAGAAATTTTAGTCTAAACATTGATAATCTTACATAAAGTGTATTTACACGTAGGGCAAGTTATGAACAGTACATACGACTCTGGCAAAGCCGGGCTGAATTGCTAGTATATATATAAGTGAAAATGTGTGTGTGTGTGTGTGTGTGTGTGTGTGTGTGTGTACATTGCCCTACCAAATTACCTTATTAATTTTGAGTCTACATACTCTAAATTTGACATAAGGGGTGTTGAGATTTGGGAAAATCTTTTTAATTGGTTTTCGCCCAAGAATTTGGCTGTCAAGGGGTCAAAGTTCAATGATTTGACCTTTGAAAACTCTATCAAACACTTAAAATTTTAAATGTAGGTTACTTGGACATGGATCTAACTTTTTAATTTTATTTGAGCCCAAAACAATAAATATGAAGGGGTCACAATTGACCTCTGCAGTCTCTACCAAACTACGCAGCTAATTTCTGGTCTAAACATTTGAAATTTCACATAAAGGGTATTCAGAGATAGGGCAAGCTTTTTAATCGGTTTGGGTCGGGAATTTGAGCTCCCAAGGGGTCAAAGTTCAAAAGAATTTACCTTTGCGTTCTCTATCAAACTACTCAACCAATTTTTGGTCTAAACATTTGAAATTTTACATAACGGATATTCAGTCATGCAGCAAGCATTTTAATAAGTGTTGGGACGAAAATGTGTCTGCCAAAGTTGAAAGAGCTGACTTTTGCAGATTCTACCAAACTCTTCCGCCAATTTTGGATATAAACACTTGAAATTTTAGATGTAGGTAACTTGGGCATGAGTAAACATTTTATTTTATTTGAAATCAAAACAATAAATGTTAAGGGGTCAAAATTGGGGTCAAATTTAAAAAAAAATACCTTTGCGGTCTCTACCAAATTACTTAGAAAATTTTTGGTCGAAACATTTAAAATATTACATAAAAGGGTATTCACACATAGGGCAAGATATGAAAACTACAAAGGGTCAGAGCGAATCTTGAGAGAAATGCAAGTAGGAAATAAGGTTGGTGTTGAGAGTAATAGTAAATTAATAGCAAATAATTTTGGGTTTGAGATTAATAGTGAATTAATAGAAAATAAGTTTGCAGTTGAGAACAATAGTAAATTAATAGCAACTAAGTTTGGGTTTGAGATTAATATTGAATTAATCTATTATATCTATAAAAGTGAAATTGTCTGTGTGTGTACATCTCCCTAACTACTCTGTCAATTTTTATTCTACAAACCCGAGATTTGATATAAGGGGTAATAAGATTTGGGAAAATCTTTTTAATCTGTTTTCGGTCAGAAATTTAGCTGTAATGCAGTCAAAGTTTAACGATTTGAGCTTTGAAAACCCTATCAAACTCCTCTGCCAATTTTGGTGATCTAAACACTTTAAATTTTAGACGTATATATATATATATATATATATATATATATATATATATATATATATATATATATAAAGTTATTAACAGTATATAGGGACCGATCAAAGCCGAGCTGCACTGCTAGCATACATATAATTCCAGATGAATATTTTCCAGAGCTGATGCGGCCAATGAAGTTTTTACGATGTTAATGCAAGAGTGCTTAATCCCGAAGTAGGGCAAGATATACTTTTTATTTGTTTTACATAAGCATTTATATGTCGCTACACATTGGTGAGCATGTTTCCGTCAGCCAGTTACAAGTAACTAGAGACCGCTTCAGGCAATATTGTATATATAAAAGTGAAGTCCATAATAAACATTTTACATGAATTTTAGCACTAAATTAATCAAGAGGTCACATCATGTGGTATTCAAGATAAAATAAGCTAACGGTGTTTAATATATGTGAAATACAAAGAAGGCTAGAGAAAAAAGAGGAGAATAAAAAGTATATATCAAAATACATTTTTCTAAGGGTACATATAAATTGTGTAAATCTGTTCAGAGAATTAATTCCACCTGATCTAGAGAGAGTAACATCTACATAAAAAACGATACATCCAGCAGTTGCAGGAGATAGCCCAGGGGTAGAGGTGAAGGCTTCTAAAGCATGGCGTCCCAATTTCGAATCTCGCTAGATTCAGCCACTCTGGGTTGTAGACAACGAAACACGTGTCAGTGACTGAATCTAGCGAGATACGAAATTGGGGCCCTTGCTTTAGAAGCATAAACCGCTACCCCTGGGCTATCTCGCGCGACTGCTGTATGTATCGCATTTTATGTAGATGTTATTTATTTGTTTTTGTTTTGGGATACTTTTGAATGAATTCAATTATTTATACGAAAGTGCATTTTTGCCTAAATGCGAGTTGGAAATAATTTTCCCTTTTACCAATTTTTTACCCCCAAAAGAGAAGCGGCATATATATTGTAACAATATAATTATCTACTGATACCTGTTTCGTCGTCTACAACTCATCAGAGCGGTTAAATCTAGCAAAATTTGAAATCGGTACCCAGTGGTTATAAGCATAAACCTCTACCCATGGGCTATCTCGCGCGACTGCTGGATGTATCGCGTTTTATGGAGATGCTATTTATTTGTTTTTGTTTGCGATACTTTTGAATGAATATGCGTGTGTGTGTGAAAATTGCTGATGCTATTTATGCTGGTATCAGTGGCCACAATGATTTCATGGTATGGATTATAGTGCGTCAGTGATATATCTGATGTATGAATATTTTTTAGCCTTTTAAATGCTTCTTGGTATTAAATCTTCCGGGCTCAACTGAATATGTTAATAGCTCATTTATAGTAGTTGGAACACTGTATGATTGGCACAAAGTAATAATTAGTTAGATGTAGGAAGCACTGGAGTGAAGATATGTTTGCAGACGCTGCAAAGATATTTTTAATCGCTCTAATTCTAGTCTTTTACCATCTTTGTGTACTATTTAATTGAAATATTTTATCTTTTTAATAAAACATTTACATCTACCCTTTTTTAATTTAAATCCATAATCTTAGATTCTCTCGGAGATTTCGAACGTGTCTATTAAGATGCTGTTACAGCATTCTATTGCAACTTACAGTCAGCGAAGTGTCTTGTTCATAACTTGTTTGGAAATGATTGGTGTGAACTTCACTCCAAATAGTAGTGGTTCGGATTTATATGGATATTTATATTTATGGATATTTATAATTATGGATATTTATAATTATGGATATTTATATTTATGGATATTTATATTTATGGATATTTATATTTATGGATATTTATAATTAGCAGCTTTGAGTACTCCTCATCCAAAGATATTTAAAGACACGCATCACTTAAATCAATCTTTAAATAAAAATGCTCATCGCTTATATTTCGAAAATTTAGTCTGCAATATATTGAATCGTTAAATTAAATTCATACTTGAGTTTATTAAAAATAAAATCATCTGATTTTTACAACCGTATTTGATACTAATCTCTATGAAAAGAATAAGTATGTAAAGTTATTATCCCTTAATCTCTGATAATTTAAAGTTATTACAGTGTTTGTTAACTAAGCGAAAGTTTTGTAGTCTTCGTCATCTTTCCTTGTGAAGTTCATACATTTTCACCTTTTAGGAAAAAGAGACGTTTTAGGGCTACATAATTAGGGTTATTAACTGTACGGTCTCAATAAATGTTGTGCTACTCTTTGGGCAGCGTAACGAATTTCAACTATAACTAATTTTCGTCTTGACATTCCAAATATTTAACACCAACATTGCCACTTGTTTTATGCGAAGATTTATTAAACAGCAAAAAATAGCAAAGATAGAAAGATATCAATACTTTAACAGATGGGCTACTTTTGCACGAGAAATGAAGAAATAACGAAAGAAAAAAAGAAAGAAGGAGAAATGTAAGATTATGTCGTGCGTTCGCCCTTGCGAAATGAGGAGCAAAGATTTTCATATCTGCATTGCTTGAAGTGTCGCCCAAAAAAAGAAGACTTTTTGCTCTGCGGAAAAATCACACGATTTCGCCGACTTCCGTTTCTGAATTAGATTATTAAAGAGAACAACGCAACAAGAATTTGTTAACATCGAGCGAGTTTGAAGACAACACCACCATAGTCAGCTGGGAAGCAGCCCGTGGTATTGTGTTCTATAGAGGGATAGTTTTTGAAAAGAAACTTTGGTCATGGAGGTTCCGTTTAGTTTTAGGTACACAGAAAGGAAAATTATTTAGAGATTTTAGCTAGACGGTTTTTGTTGTAAACGTTTTACATAGGAATCATAGATTGAAGCTCAGTCGAGCACCTACTATGAAAATAACAATGGAGTAAAGAAAGACTGTCAATTTCTCTTCCGTGTTGGGAAGATAAAAGGAAATCCTCCACAAAACCTCGAAGTTTTTTTTTTACTATATCAAGGCAGGAAATGATGCGCTAAGCAATTCTTTCACCGGATGTAGCACCAATACTCCATCTTAAGAGTATTTGATTCTTATACAGACAGAGGATCGCGTCAGGAGTGTGATACTTTCTGTGGCGGCAAAATGGGGCCAACCCTTTTTCAGTGACCTTAGCAATAGATTTGATTTAAGTGAATCAACACAAGGAATGGTCTCCTCAAAGAGATCAATTTATTTCAGTTGTCAAAGTGAGGATCGCAAGGTTGATTATAAATGAGAGAAGATTCGTTTTAAATGTATTTGAAGCAATCAGCCATGATTTTTTCCAATTGCACTACGTATTCCAAGTTGAAGAGAGAGAAACGGAGAAATGTTATTCAATAGGTTGCCACAGATGGTTGCCTTCTGCATAAATGTCAATAAATGCGCTTAGAAGACTTCAATTAGAATATTATTAATAAAGATCCGGAAGAGAACTGGATCCAGAATAGAACCCCTGGATACACCAGCATGATAAGATGTGCTTTAAATTTCTGCCCTATCAAAGACTACCTTTATAAACATAGAAAGAAAATATTTGACGCTTGCAATGGCATTTATATATATTTCATAGCTTGGTAGCTTGTGGCACAAACATTTATATCAAACCCTATACAAAGCGGCTGATATGTAAAGAGCTGACCGAAATTCATATTGCATATAACTGAGCAGATTGTTTTTGCTGAGTTAGTTGTTTCATTTCTCACAGATTCAAACAAATTCATCACGCCCAGATGCAAAAGATCGATCTCCGGTATTTTTAAATATTGGCCAGGATGGCGACGCTTTCAAAAGTTATAGGAATTTTTCTTCTTTTAGCAACGATTGAACAGCTTTATAAGAATAGGAGCTGGTTCTGGTTGCAATTTTTAAGAACTATCATTGCAATATTGTCTGGGACGGTAGCCTTGCTCGTATTCTGTGTTCTTGATATGTTCGGCAATATCTTGGTTATATATGACTGTGGTTCAAAATGTTTGGCGCCATAGGAGAATTCAGGCGGTTCTAATAGCAAAAGATGCGATTGAACGCAAAGTATTTTTTATACTTGTTGTGTTATTAAAATGAGTTGCGACGTTTTTTGTTTGTTTGTTATTTTTGTTATTTATTTAATGCAATACATCTTACATAAAAAAAAATTGAAAACTGATTTGGTTGTTTTGCATATCAACCTTTATCGGGTTATTTAATACCAAATATGGTAATTTACAAAATGGGGATTCAAATTGATTATATCTTTAAATATTTATTCAAGGGTTTTGGTTTGGTCGTTTTATTTTAGAGCATATCAACCCTTTTCCGATTATTTAATGTCGAATCTCGTAATTTTTGGAAAACTTTTTTTTTTTTTTGTGATTCAGTACTTTATATCTTCATATATTTTTTCATGGTGTTTCGTTTTGTTGTTTTATAAAGAAAACATGTTTTTTGTTTCTGGCTTTCGAGAACATGATCGCGTTTAGTAAAAAAAAAGGAAAAAACAATGACATCAATGTTTGGTCATTTTTAAATATTGATGCCGGTATCTTCAAACAAAATGATCTCGTAACACTAGCGTTGTACAAGTATTATTAAAATGTATTTTTTTATATGTATAGTGTTTTAGTGTTTAATGAGAGGTCAAAGGGAAGAACGAGATTGAGGGACGATCTGATATAACACATAGGTCCCACATGGTACCAGATAGCTCGGGACAGAGTTAGATGGCTAAAGTCCAGGGAGGGGTTCCTCATTGAATGATAACACCCTTATTGATTGATTGATTGAGTGATTGATTGATTAATTGAGTGTTTAATATTTTTTATTGTTTATATAATGAATATAGTTTACTTTCTTTGTTTCAGCATATTCATATAAAATTATGAGTTATCTTTATTACCTGTTTCATTAATTTAATTGTTAGTAGTAAGTAAAGTAAGTAAGGCTTCCTTCAGTCTTGACAGACTATGGATACCCACGGTAAAGGTGCCTGCGCGTGAAATTATTGTGGCAAGAGTTGCGCAATCTCCAACCACACCTCTCCTAAGTCGGCATTGTTGAATACCAGTGGCAAGTGGAGGTTCAGAACGACTGGAAACAATGCCGAGATAAGCGGAAAGCACATATAGCGCCTAGAATTCCCATATGGTCACCCATCTGGTACTAGCCAGACTCAACGTTGCTTAACTTCGGTAATCTGAGGAGAATCGGTGTGTCAACGTGATTATTGTTAGTAGTAATCGTAGTATTTATAGTAGTATTCCTCATCATCGTCATCGTCGTCGTCGTCGTCGTCGTCGTCGTAGTAGTAGAAGTAGTCTAAAATAATTTACCTATTTTCGCCATTTTTTTTTTTTTTGTATTCAATTTTCAATTCATCTATTATTATGCAGATTCCATTGGGAAAACTAGTTTGTCCTCATTTAACTATTAGTTGCGCTGTTTACATAAACAGACGAAATCTTCCAACTCAGTTTCCATGTAACAATATTCAGCAATACGTAATACGTAATACTCTCCATACTTCTCCTTTCATTTCACCTCTTTTTCTTCTCTTGACGCTCCTTTGAAATTAATGGTGATCACTCCCCCCCCTAGATAATTTTACTCAAAGTAATTTTACCCTGTCACACAATAACTCCTCCCTCAAATACACTGTAGTCAAGCATACGTTTATTCTCTCAGTTGATTTCAAAGTTTGGCGTTATGTGGCGTAGTGGATAAAGCACAAGGTTACCTTAAGTTGTAACTTTCACTCTTCTGATGATGGAAGGTCCAATCCTCAATGCGGGCAACGGCCAAAATACAATTTCGAATAAGACTTCTACCGATTGTGGCTGACGGAAGGAGGGCATGTTTGTCTCGTGGATTAAATAAAATATAGAAATTCTGGGTAGATTCCCGAGTTTGACAGAAAGTTTCCAGATATTGACAGAAAGATTCCGAATTTCGACAATATACATCGGAAGAAGGTTAGAGCTTATATTGACGGAAACAATGTGAAAATAACACTCCAGATGAGAATAGCAGTCAAGATAATCCAAATAATACGAACATGTGAGGCTGCTAAAATTTGTGTCGCGCCATTATATTTAAACAATTAACCTAGATCCAAACGAAACATAGAGTTGAAATCACCACCTTCCAATGATTTCCTTATCCTAAGTACTTAAAACTTATTATTCAAGACTGTTTTGTTTGGTCAGCGGCTTTCAGTTCAAATAATTGTCAGTTTTTAGAATTTTTTTTGTTATAGTGTTCCAGTGAATTTTTGTTATAGTGTGTCAGTGATTTTTTTGTTATAGTGTTTCAGTGATTTTTTTTTGTTATAGTGTTTCAGTGATTTTTTTTTTTTGTTATAGTGTTTCAGTGATTTTTTTTTGTTATAGTGTTTCAGTGATTTTTTTGTTATAGTGTTCCAGTGATTTTTTTGTTATAGTGTTCCAGTGATTTTTTTTGTTATAGTGGTCCAGTGATTTTTTTGTTATAGTGTTCCAGTTATTTTTTTTGTTATAGTGTTCCAGTGATTTTTTGTTATAGTGTTCCAGTGATTTTTTGGTATAGTGTTCCAGTGATTTTTTTGTTATAGTGTTTCAGTGATTTTTTTTGTTATAGTGTTCCAGTGATTTTTTGGTATAGTGTTCCAGTGATTTTTTGTTATAGTGTTCCAGTGATTTTTTGGTATAGTGTTCCAGTGATTTTTTTTTGTTATAGTATTTCAGTGATTTTTTTTGTTATAGTATTTCAGTGATTTTTTTTGTTATAGTATTTCAGTGATTTTTTTTTGTTATAGTGTTTCAGTGATATTTTTTGTTATAGTATTTCAGTGATTTTTTTTTGTTATAGTGTTTCAGTGATTTTTTTTGTTATAGTATTTCAGTGATTTTTTTTTGTTATAGTATTTCAGTGATTTTTTTTGTTATAGTATTTCAGTGATTTTTTTTGTTATAGTATTTCAGTGATTTTTTTTGTTATAGTATTTCAGTGATTTTTTTTTGTTATAGTATTTCAGTGATTTTTTTTATAGTATTTCAGTGATTTTTTTTGTTATAGTATTTCAGTGATTTTTTTTTATAGTATTTCAGTGATTTTTTTTGTTATAGTGTTTCTGTGATTTCTTAGACGATATCGATCATCGAAATACACCTGAATATTATTTTTAATTACTTTATTTGGATTTAAAACAAAAACAAAACTAAACATTTTTCATTTAAACTGACGCACAAAAGATATATATATATATATTTCCCAAAAATCTCTGACTTTGGTGGATGGAAGACAAAACTTTAAAATGATTTGAAATAACAGCAAGTAGAGACTTGATTCTAAATATTCCTCATATGTTAGATCTCTCGTTTCTTTTTTTGTTTTGTTTTTTTTTTAATAGGGTACAATTATTAATATCTCCAGTATCAAATAATCCTTATACACTGTGAAATTTATTCTATGTATGAAAACCAAACAGAAGAGATATAACATATAAGAAATATTTGGAATCAAATCTCCCCCTTTGCTATTATTTAAGATATTTTGACACCATAGCAGCAAGTTGCATTCTTCTCTCCATCAAGGTCAGAGATTTGGGGGAAATATCAGATACTTTGTTATTCATATGCAAAACTAGGAAAACAAATAACAATGATTGAAACATTTTATGGCTGTAAAAAAGTACCAAAATAGGCTCTGGATAATGGATGATCCCCTTAATGTGCGAGGTAAAAGGCGCATATAACCCAGCCCACTACACAATTCAGGTCATTAGCTTTCCAACGAGCCTTCATTTGTTAAATTCTGATCAATAGTTGCTGAGATTTGGAACTTGCCAAAAAAAGTAGTATATCTATCTATCTCTCTCTCGCTCTCTCTCTCTCTCTCTCTCTCTCTCTCTCTCTCTCTCTCTCTCTCTCTCTGTATATATATATATATATATATATATATATATATATATATATATATGTGTGTGTGTGTGTGCGTGTGTGTGTGTTTGGAGGTACAAAATGTATATATAGATTTAAATAAAATATGCGGAAATTTCTCGAGAGCTCTTTCGGTTACCATCTCTTCAGGAAAAAACCGATAGCAAACAAAACAATATTATTAGCGAAATTAAAGAGCACTACAGGGAAATTCGGATGTGCCAAAATTAAGAAAAAAAAACTATTAAAAGAAATATTTTAATCTATATATACGGCGTTTAAAAGCGACTAAAAATTGGCACGACGAGGTGGGAGGAAAGAACGAGGGGAAAAAAGGGTCAAAGTGACCAAAAGAAAAATAACGCTTTTGTTGTCTCCTTTTGCCGACATAAAGAAGGTTTTCGAATCGGAATAGAGTCTGTCTAAGATTCCAGACTTTTTTTTTTAGACAAGTATTTACAATTTTCGTAGACTCTTAAAAATTCAGTATGTTATTGCTATACATCATATGAGATGATTGACCAATTTTTATGATGTCAGATTTAAATGAACACCTATAGCAGGAATTGGAACACACCCTACAAAAGCTTGATTGTCAAAGCTGGTGAATTTCAAAAATGCAATCTGGATGTGAGGACACTTTAGAAGAACAATATGCAATAAAATTCTGTTTAAAACGTATGGAATGCTTCAGACTGCTTTTGGACCAACTTGCATAAATCGAGCATCAGTTCTTGAGTGGTATAAGAGATTCAAGGTTCGCAGGGAATCTGTGAGGGATGATGAGAAGTCTGGGAAGCGTAAGGAAGTCAGAACAGCAGAGTTGATTGGTCAAATAAAGAATTCCATGGATAAAAACTGTCGTGTGTCTATAGAGACAATAAGTGCACAGTTTTATGTCAGTGTGGCAATTGTACACAAAATTATTTGCGAGGAACAAATGATGGGGAAGATTTGTACGAAGTTTGTCCCAAGGGTTCTCAGAGAAGATCAGACTATTTGACTAAGGTGAGCATCAGGACAATTCCTTACCCTCTCTTGCTCCCTATAACTTTTGGCTATTACCTAAGATCAAGGAAAATCTTAGAGGTTGTCGTTATGAGACAATTGATAAGATGAAAGAGGCTGTGACGAGGATCATTGACACGCTCATATAAAAGGACTTCCATGGAGCCTTCCAGAAGCTGTTGGAATGGTACAACAACTGCATTGCAAACGGAGGAGATTACTTCAAATGGGACTAGAGTTTCATGTGTGCTATCAGTAAATGTGCTCATACGAAGAATGTCTGGAAACTCATTGAAGCCACTTCGTATTTGTGTGAGAGATAGATAGATAGATAGATAGATAGATAGATAGAGAGGGAGGGAGAGGGTCGATATCGATTCCATCTTTACTGAATAACTTGTATTCCTAATTTAAATGCTAATGATGAGAGGATTCACCAAATTATCACATTTCTCTTTAAAACCATTACAACATTACATTTCGCAATTATGCGGACATTTAATTTTAAATGGCATCCGAACGTTGATATTTAAGAATAAATAACACGTTCTCTGCCCGATTGTGTAGACATAGCCCAGTGATTAGCAGATGGGAATCTTGTCATAAAGTTACAGTTCTCCTCCCCCATGATTTAAATATCAAAAAACGTTAAAATAAAGAAATCTATCAAAAACTTGATCGTATAAATCTTTGCCTTGGATGTGATTTTTTCTTTTTTTTTTTTTTCAGTCAATTAATTTCTTTTCTTACGACCATCAAGTACGCTACCTTGAGTGAGGAAGGGAGATGCTCTGAGCGCGGAAGGCGTCTACGTCTCTTATTTTAGATGGCTATCTTTATGTATTTGTAATGCCACGTGATTACCAGTCAAGAATATTATCGGCACCGAGCGTGACTGAATACAGATACTTTAAAATCGACGCAATCAATTTGGTAATAATATACATCTGTAAGGAAACTTGGATGATGATGATGATGATGATGATGATCATCATCATCATCATCATCATCATCATCATCATCATCATCAAACTTCGGAGATGCATTAAGTCATCTCTACAAGAGATTCTGTCTGTCGGGTTGGCCGAGTTTGTAAATTACATTTTCATAGAGGTGTTCAAACATCTTGAAAAGAGGCTGTTCGTCCGTTGATCCTTCACGCTTCAGTTTTAAACGTTCATCACTAAACGCGCACATTAATTGGGCGTATCATTCGACCATCAGTTGTATGTTTCAGGAGAAATATCTGACATCAGATTTTTCTGCATAAACGTTTTCGAACACATCACAGGCTTCAAGTGTAAATCCAATATTAAATACCTCGGTATGACATTCCCATAACCCCACACCTTCCTCCATACACTTTTGGGATATTCTGTATGTATATATCTTTCCATATATATATATATATATATATATATATATATATATATATGTGTGTGTGTGTGTGTGTGTGTGTGTGTGTGTGTGTGTATAGTAAGTTATAAAGTTATAAAGTTATAAATATATATATGGCAATTAAGCTACACAGAATATTCCGCGGAATATTCTGTGTAGCTTAATTGCCATATATATTTTATAACTTACTACCTCGCTCTACGTACGTATAGAACACTGTTGAAGTAAATACTTAAAGTTTACGCATAAATTTATACTTTCGTATATTAATTTATTAATTAATGGATATATATAGGTGTGTGCATATATGTGCACATACATGCATACACACACACATACATATATATATATATATATATATATATATATATATATATATATATATATATACATTTATAAAAAAATAGTAGTACAATTAAGTTTACAAGGTGAATCGATACAGTAAACTCAAAAATGACACAGATATTAGGTTTCTGATATCCATAAAATAATCTTAACGAGATGTAAAAGCTCAATAAAACCAAAAAAAGAATTGGTTGGTTGTTTTTTTGTTTGTTTTCTTTTTGTTGTTTGTTTTTTTACGGCATATCAACCTTTTTCGGGTTATTTAATGCCGAATCCAAAGATTTTGAAGAAAATTTTTTTTAATAGAATATATTTGTTGTTTTCACGTCGGTTTCTATTTAACCCATAGTTGGGACCCTAACAGGTACTACCACTCCGGGTCAGAGTGGACCTGAGAGCAATGGTAATTAAAGGATGGCTCCACACTCCCCAAAGCCCACAAGCTGGGGCCTCACCACTGGATATAGTTTGAGGTCATATCCAGGACCCCCATTGAGGGACTTTTACCCTCTGCAGGGGGGGAGCAGTCGGCGTATTCTAATGCCCCACCGACAGGGCCGCAAAAAAAGAATTATATTATTATATAAGTACATAGGTTTAATTATGTTATTATATAAGTACATAGGTTTAATAAAGTATTTTGAGAAACACTTTGGTAAGAGTTAAAAACATGTTTATTATTCGGAAAGGAAACACAAATAGAGGTGAAAATCCTTAATCCGCAGAGTTTCGAAGAAATTCTCTCCTTCTCGTTAGAGGGGAGGAGTAAGAAAAATTCATAAAGAAAGTTTGCCTGTAAACTATTTAAAGACACTAAGTATGAAAAGGATCATACTAACGTGAAAATGAAATATAGAACAATGAAACAGGGGAAAAGGAAAAGTAGTTCCCGTGGTTGTTGAGTCCAAAATCCAGTGAATCCAAGAAAGTGAAAGTAGAATATCCATGTTTGTGGTAGTCCGAATGCATGTTGTTGGGTTTATAAATGGTCCAAAAAAGAAATTTATGTGTGAATAGGTACAGATGAAATTTCAAGGAGGAAAAGTCCAGTCTGTGAATTTAACTACAGAGAAAGAAATTTGGAGAATAAGTAGAGAGAATTAGCACGCAGTGAGCTGAGTTTATTGAAAGGGAAGGGAAGGTATTAACCCAATAATCAAGGCAGTTCAACGCTGTTGAGTGAGGGAGGGTGATGATCTGAGTGTGTCGTGACAACTTCTCGCTGTAATAATAGTTATTAGGGCGGGGCGGAATGGAATTGGTCAGTGGATACAGCTTGATGAAATTCTGGACAGAGTTAACGAGGTTAAAGCAAATGTGTGTTTAGAAAATTTGGGGTTGTGAGCTTATTGCGAGAAAGAATTTATCTGGAAAATTGGAGAGTTTTATTGAGAGTTTTAGTGGATTGAAGGGGTTGAGGAAGGATGAAAGGATACTTAGAAGAAGAAGCAGAAGAAGAAGAAGAAGAAGAAGAAGAAGAAGAAGAAGAAGAAGAAGAAGAAGAAGAAGAAGACAGCTGGAGTCCGCAGACTCTGTCATAGTGTAACCAATAAAAAGAAAAAAGAAAAAGAATTACGCTTGTGCTCCCGTACAAATGTATATATACATAAGCACACATGAATACAAGCCTTAGAGCACATATATACGTCAGAGCATAGATGCCCAGGTCTATATATACACAGAAGAGAAATATATATATACACATGCATAAACATTCTAGCAGAGTCCATGAGGGGATGGCCAGCCGACCAATGGGAGAGAGAAAAGAATAGGAAATATACAAATTAATGGAGTAACATAAAGTGCTGAGGAAGTGAATGGAAGAGATCTATAATTGATGCAAATGAGATTTTAAGGGAATTATTTAAAGTTAAGTAATTTCAAATTGACCATATTTAAATTTAGTCTTATGTCTATAAATGAAATTAGTTCGCTTTTAGAGTATATTATATTATTCCTTTGGGGGTGGGAATTAATTATTTTTATAACTTCAGGTGTGCAGGGGTCACGTGACTTAGAGCCTGGGAGGTAAGACGTAACTTTTTTAGGATAGTTAAATTGAAAATAGAGTCTTATTAGATTTAAGTTTTTGAATTAAACTAGTTAGAGAAGTTCATTGCTTATTGTTAGGGTTTGGGTTGTTAAAGGAAGAAGTGTGGTTAGATATTATGGTCTTTATTAGAGTTGAGGTGGCGCCGATATAAGTGTGTATTTTATTAGATGCTCGAGGTTTATTATTGATTTATTGATTTGTATTGTGGTTTGAGGTAGGGGTGGTTTAAGTATTGTTCACTGAGGTGAGTGTAAGTTGGATTAATACGTGTAAGTGTTGCTTAGGAGGGATTATCAGTGCTTTTTAGTGTTAAAATAATTATAAGGAGAAGGAAAATATTTCTTCGAACCTCTGCGGATTAAGGACTTTCACCTGTACTTGTGTTTCCTTTCCGAATGATAAATATGTTTTTAACTCTTACTAAAGTGTTTCTCAGTATTTTTTATTAAACCTATATACTTATAAATATATACATATATATACGTTTATATATATATATATATATATATATATATATATATATATATATATATATATATATATATATACACGCACACATTTCCTTGTACCTATTTGTGAATTATTCCACAGATTTCGGCCTTTTGGATTATTTTGGACCATCTACCAATTACGTGATTTCCTTGGATTTTAATTGTGCGAATGGAAATTTAATTGACTTTCTTGGATTTAAATTTTTGGATTTTACCGTCATTGGATAATTTACCTTTCACCAGACTATCCATTCACGTGAAATCACCTTTTTCGACACCATATTTCCTTTGCTTCACTTTTTGTTATCAAGTAAGATCTTTGACTTACTTGCAGTTTCATCAAATACTTTTGTATGCAAAATCCGATCCCGAATTTTGCTAATTCCTGCCCTCTGATGAGAAGGAGTGTATTTCTTCGCAACTCCGCGGATTAAAGACTATCCATTTATTAAGTGTTTCCTTTTCACATTAAATATGTTTTTAACTCTTTTTCAAAGTGTTTTTCAACATGTTTTATTAACTAAGCTCGCGATTTGTTTACAAACAAACGTTTGAGCCCTCTACGAGTAGCGGACGGATGTTTATTTAAATAATCGTTCGGACAGGTTAATTTCGGCCACCGATTCTGTAGTCAAGGGGTAGAACTGCCGACTGTCATCACGACGGTTCTAGGTTCGATCCTCGGCTTGGGAGAGGTGTTAGTCTAGCGGCACTGATGAGTTGTGATACAACGAAACAGGTCTGTATGTCGATGACTAAAAATATATTTTATATATATATATATATATATATACATATATATATATATATATATATATATATAGATAGATATATGTATAATTTACTATAATAATAAATAACACCTACAGACACTGTTTCATCTTTTTGGGAATCATCAGTGCAGGGTGCCACGATTAACACCGATCGATAGAGTCGAACCCAGCAACAGAAGCCATCTCTGACTCCATTAGCAAGGACCAAATCCATTCGGCCATAGTTAATCGCGAGAAATTGTTGAAATTTAAACATCTAAATGTTTAAGAAAGATAAGACACTAGTTTCTTAAAATAATTATTTGCTATAATAATTATTATTATAATAATTATTAAATGCCCACAAACACTAGTGCTTCATCATATATATATATATATATATATATATATATATATATATATATATAGTTATATATATATATATATATAGTTATATATATATAGGGTAGTTTTTATGTTTATATCCGTTAGAAGCGTTGAGTGAAATTTGAAGAATAAAACATGCATAAATACATTTGAAGCCAAAACTGAAACGCGAAATTTTTTTTATAAAATAAACGGGTGTTTATTTTTAAAGAAATATATTTCGGAGTAAGACTCCTTTATCAATCTTTTTTTTTTACTCTTCTTCCTCGACGTAATGTAATGGAAGGTAGTTCCGTGAAGAGTCCACATGATGTTGTTAACTGCGGGGTTTTTATGAAGCCGGATACGTGACCCCTGGTCGCGCATTTTGAAAATCTGGGTAGTTTTTTTTGTTTATAACCGTTAGAAGCGTTGAGTGAAATTTGAAGAATAAAATATATATAAGTATATTTGAAGCCAAAACTGCAATGCGAAATTTATATACACACACACACACACACATATATATATATATATATATATATATATATATATATATCATTGCTTTCTGTTTTTTTGCTGACAGTATTAAAATGTAGAAATTTAAATGTAATGTAAACAAGCAGCTAACCGCACAACTCCCCACTTTGGATTGGTAGTGTGCCTTATTTGGGGTGAACAGAAGTAAAAGAAAAATAATATCGAATGGACGTGCGTTACCAAACGGACGTTCATTCTTTGGCGTATTGTATTCTCGCCAATACTACAACCACTACTACCACCACCTTAGCATTGATTCACAATCGTGCGCAATTCTTCGTTAAACATTGAGCCAACCTAAGCTATTCGACTGTCATGTTATCTTGGGACCCGACCAATACAAATTATCGCTAGTGACAGAGTTCAGCGTTCAGTATTTATCTTAAGATAGATGAATGAGGCGCCTTTAACCGCATGCTTGACGGGAAAGCAATCGAATTGTGTACTTACAATATATATGCAATCAATAGACGATTGATGTGTAACTCGCACGCTGCCCAAGGAGGACTAAGGTCATTGAAGCACTAATACGGTTTATTCAGCGTAATGGTCGGTGTTTACTAATTGCCCGACAGACCGGGTTCCATCCTCGGACGATTCATATAAAAAAAATAAATGGTGCTTGATTTCCTCTTTCTAATCGATGCCTCCGTTAAGTCTCGAAAGAAATGGATACCCCCTGTGAGAATAGCTGCGCGTGTAATCGTGATGCAAAGGTTGCGCAATCACCAACCACACTATTCTTGAATCGGCGCTGCTTGAGTCCTGTGGCAAGGAGAATTGCTAGACGATTGGAAACAAATGCCAAGATAAGCGGAGAGCACATACAGTACCTGGAATTCTCAAATGGTCACCCATTTTAGTACTGACCAGGCTTGACGTTGCTTAACTTCGGTGATCTGCGGAGAACCGGTGTGTCAACGTGACCCTGCACCCCTGAAGCTATAACATATATACTCCCCTTGTTAAACACTAAGCATTATAATGTGTGGATTAATCGTAAGTGAATCGATTCTGGGAAAGGATTGGCGCCATTCTATACATCTCAGTGTAGTAGTGAATAAAAAGGGGATTTCATGCGCCCTCGACTACTGTCGACCTACTTTAATTAATTACACCTAGGAAATGTATGAAGCCGAAATTTTCTTATAATTATAAGTAAAATAACAACTTTTATTCAAATAATTGAGACAAGCCTTTTTTTTTTTGTATGAATGTTTTATATGGTGGCACTATGGATTGGAGCTCATCGAGTAGCGACCGTTAAAATAATCACAGAGCAGAGAAAGACTATGAATATTTTTTCGCTGTGAAAAAGAGTCTGTAAGGAAGAATGATAAAGACAAGAGAGATTGAGAAAGGCTAAAATAAGAAAAAATGGCGGATATTGAGTGTCATCATATTTAAAGGTTGTTTATAAAATGGATTGGTTCAGCAAACAGACATTTGGAAATGTTGAAAGGACAAATTATTTCAATATAGAAAAAATGTCGATATTTAAAAATGTTTTCTAGCGGAATAGAACGAGGCAAACCCACGCAAAATACCGATTACTTTTTTATTTTATTTATTTATTTAGTCATTTTTTTTGTTTTTTTTTTGTTAAAAGGTTGAGTTTAATATTTTTCTGATTGGTGTTTTTTGCCTGTGCTTTTCTGTGTGTGTGCGTGTGTGTGTTTGTTTGTGTGTGTTGTCTTGTGTGATTTTTTCTTTGCGTGTCTTTTGTGGCTTTATTTATTTTCGTTGAATATTTTGAAAATTATCTTTTTATTTCTCTTGACATTAAAAAAACATTCGCTGAAAAAGTTCTTGTATCATTCTCTTTTGAGTCAAGTTGGCTTTTATTTTTCTACATATTTCTATCTCAGTTTTTCTTTTAGTTTCTGTTGTTGTTTTTTTCTTTCTCACATTCCAACCCTCCTTATATAATATTCTCATCTTTTTCAGTGTTTAACCTTGCTTTATGTTGTCTTTTTTCTCTCCCTCTTTTATGTCGGTTTTTGTTTTCTCCGTTTTCATTTTGCTTGTATTTTTTGTTCTACATTTACATTTATTATGTTTTTCTTTTAATTGAATGCATGATAGACGTTTGGACAATGTTTGATCATTGTAATTTCACATACCAACTCAGCAGCACTAACTTAACGGTTAGATGCGCCGACTTCACTTAAGCGGTCGAGTTTCAATCCTGGATTAAGGTATTTGCTAGTCTAGCCGCACTGAAGAACAGGAAAACAATCTGTCTGTTTATATCTATATATCTATACAAGTGAAAGTGTCTGTCTGTCTGTCTGTCTGTGTACATTTCCCTACACAATATCTCTGTCAACTTTCAGTCTACAGACTCGAAATTTGATATATAGGGTACTGAGAGTTGGGAAATCTTTGTAATCGTTATCGGCCAGAAATTTGGCTGTTAAGGGGTCAAAATTCAACGATTTGACCTTTGAGAACTCTACCAAACTCCTCCGACAATTTTGGGTCTAAACACTTCAAATTTTAGATATAGGTTCCTTGAACATAGATCTAACTTAATAACTTATTTTGACCCCAAAACAATAATTATTAAGGGGTCAAAGTTAATAATAGGGGTCAAAGCTAAAAGATTGACCGCTGCGGTCTCTACCAAATTACTCGGATAATTTCTGGTCTAAACATTTGAAATTTTACATAAAGAGTATTCAGAGATAGGGTTTGGTTCGAAAATTTGAGCTACCGATATATAAATGTATGTATGTATGTATGTATGTATGCATGTTTGCTTAAAATTTTCGACAGAGGCGACGGATTTTCACAAGATCAGCATCGTTTTTGAACTCGACCTTTCAGACAACAAATATCGAAAAATTGGCTAAAAACCTTCACCTTCAAGTGGGAACTTTTTTACAGGGAGGGGTCGCTTTTTTCGCCGATATTGTCGAAAGTCATCCCCTCTTTTCGATTGTCTAGCCTTAATTTAAATCTACGTCACTTCCGGTTTGGCGGTGGTCGTAACAGCAAAGACGTCACGTTTTTCCCCCATTCTTTTCCTCCTTCGTGGTACGGGTTCAAGCCTGCCTTCCTACTACCACTTTTTTTTTTTTTTGCTTAACACACCTCCAAACACCCGGGCAAGGCCGGGCTGAAATACTAGTATATATATATATATATATATATATATATATATATATATATATATATATATATATATATACGGGATACAGTGTTGAAAATTAGTAACAAAATATCGTACCGTATATAATATATATGCATATAATAAAAAAAATAACGTTATAAATAACACCGTACGGTGGGGCAAATGCCGTAACCAATGGACGGAAAAACATTGTATTCCTCATCGTAACCTGAAAGAACCGTATCCTAGAGCCACCATATCCCAGGGTTCTACTGCATATCAATTCATTTTTTTAGAGTAAAAAAAGGCTTAACTCTCGTATATATATATATATATATATATATATATATATATATATATATATATATATATATGAGGTAATTGCCTGTCTAGCCGCACTGATGCAGCTGTGAAACAGCGAAACAGCACTGTATGTGGATGACTATAATGCTCCTTATCTTGAGTTGAGCATATTGGGAAGTAATACATGAATTACCATTAGCATATTAAGCGATGCTCGTTGTGTAAACAAATCAAGCTTAGGTATTTCGGACGATGTCAAAACATCGTAAATTCACAGCCCGCACAGCAGCAGCCAATTAGAGTAATGGTTAGAAGCCTTTCGATCCTGGTTAGAGGGAGTTGCCTGTCTAGCCGCACTGATGAACTGTGATACGGCGAAACAGTACTGTATATGGATGACTATATATATATGTGGGTGTTTCGTGTATTGATTCATATTAAAAATCTTTTTTTTTTCTATTTCTTTAAAAAGAAAATATAACTTTGTTATATATGAGTCGTGGAATTGTATTCATCTGCAAATGATCTAGCTAATTTGTATATTCTTTTAAACATTCATTTTAATTAATTCCCTATTAGTTTTTTCGGTTTTCTCATAGGATAATCATCTTTAGTTAACTATTACGTGTAATTATATTAATGCAGATATTCTACATGATTTATAGTTGTGTAATATTTGCGTAAAAAGGTTATATATTTATGTATGCATATATATATATATATATATATATATATATTTGTTTAAAAACTTTTACCTACCAAACTTCTCTGTCAGTTTTGGTCTACAGACATGAAATTTAATATATATGGTATTCGAACCCATGCGAAACTTTATATTGAGGTTTTAGCCGGGAAAAATCGATGCGAAAGTGTGAAAATTAAAAAAAATTGAATTTGCCAAGTGAAGATCGAACGACGGCATTACGAATATGCATACGTAACGTAATAGCTACTGGTTCATGTTTTAATTTTTAGTCTTGCCGAAAACATGCTCAGGCATTAACATCAAAGTAAAAAGTAAATCGTAAGCTAAACGTTCTGATTTCGATTCTCGGTGGTGGCGCACAAGTCATTTTTTTTAACTTTTTAAATCATTACTATACATTGAGTCCAATATAATATAATGATCAGTACGAAATCTGCATTAATCAAGATATCATATTAATAGAATAGGGATGCGACGTCTAGCGCTAGTTTCATTAGGAGCAAAATAAATTATTGAGGCTGTTTGGGCGAGCTATAATGGTTTAAAATCTCGGGGAATATGGGGTAGGTTGCTTGAAAGAAGTTTCTCAATTAAACCCGCATGTGTATGTGCTTTAGGTGTAGTGGGGGTTTACATTAAATGTTTTTTATGCAATGTTGATATATTTTCTAAAAGAAGGTGTCTTAGATTATATCTGTGCTTAAACGAAATGTACGTTATTATTTATCCCCCTGCAAAAGGACTTGTACTCGCCTATGTTGGTCTGTCTAAAATTATTCTGTCAGTTGTTTTGCATTCGATATGAACCCATTTTTAAGGCCTAACATTACAAGTGATTCTTAGAGAGTCTTTTATTAAAAGCACAGTCTTAGAGTCTTATTAGTCTTAGAGAGAGTTTTAGAGAGAGATGTTGAAAGAGAAATTGTTCTAAGGGAGATTGTTCGTTTTATAATGAATGCCGTTGTTTCTGTTATGACGATTCATATATATTAAATGTTCATACTTAAACGTGTAGAAGAAGAAAGCTCTTTGTGTGAGGAGATAGTGTTCAGACAGTCTTAGTGTAGATATGAGATGTAGATTCACATTGTGGATATGAGATGTGTATGTCAAGACATTTTATAACACAGACATATAGACATATAATAACCATTCAATTTACCTTTTTGTAGAATCACAACACAAGACGACGTTTTACAAAAACACATGATGGTTTTATTTCTTCACGACCGGCCTTGATTTTCTCATCAAGAATTCAAAGCTTCATATATTAAGTTTAAAAGTGATCGTCTCGCTTCTAGACGTTTGAATTTCAAACTCCAGACTCTCTCTGAGTTTCTCCGCTTCTGTCTCTCTAACTCTAAAGTTTTTCTAACTATTTCTAGTACTTTCTATTTTCCATGACGTCATACACATGTTAAAACATGTGCCTTCTTTCACGGAATTTTAACCTATATATATAATTTATTTAACCCATATTTTATTATCCACATTCTTTCTAACAATTGAATAGTTTATTTATTATTTATTTCATCAGAATTAACAATTTACTGGACATTCCATTTAAACCTATTATTCTTTAAAACTTATATCCAAGGTTCGATTTCTGCTTTCTCTCATTTTATTTTCATTTTAAGTAATCTCTCTACTTTTATACTTACATGAAAAGGGGACAGCCCTTATCATGTAACATCCCTTTTCCTATATTTTATTATCCCCGTTTCCCATATTTTATTTTTTATTATCCCCTTCTCCCATACTTTATTTATTGTTATCCCCCTCTCCCATATTTTATTTTTTATTATCCCCCTTTCCCATATTTTATTTTTTATTATCCCCCTTTCCCATATTTTATTTTTTATTATCCCCCTTTCCCATATTTTATTTTTTATTATCCCCCTTCCCTATATTTTATTTTTCATCATTCCACATTCCCATATTGTATTTTTTAATATCCCCTTCTCCCATATTTTATTTATTGCTATCCCCCTCTCCAATATTTTATTTTTTATTATCCCCCTTTCCCATATTTTATTTTTTATTATCCCCCTTCCCTATATTTTATTTTTCATCATTCCACATTCCCATATTGTATTTTTTAATATCCCCTTCTCCCATATTTTATTTATTGCTATCCCCCTCTCCAATATTTTATTTTTTATTATCCCCCATTCCCATATTTTATTTTTTATTATCCCCCTTTCCCATATTTTATTTTTTATTATCCCCCTTTCCCATATTTTATTTTTTATTATCCCCCTTCCCTATATTTTATTTTTCATCATTCCACATTCCCATATTGTATTTTTTAATATCCCCTTCTCCCATATTTTATTTATTGCTATCCCCCTCTCCAATATTTTATTTTTTATTATCCCCCTTTCCCATATTTTATTTTTTATTATCCCCCTTCCCTATATTTTATTTTTCATCATTCCACATTCCCATATTGTATTTTTTAATATCCCCTTCTCCCATATTTTATTTATTGCTATCCCCCTCTCCAATATTTTATTTTTTATTATCCCCCATTCCCATATTTTATTTTTTATTATTCTCCTTTCCCATATTTTATTTTTTATTATTCTCCTTTCCCATATTTTATTTATTATTATCCCCCTTTTCCTATATTTTATTATCCCCTTCTACAATATTTCATTTTTATTACCTCCCTTTTCCTATATTTTATTATGCCCCTTTCCCATATTTTATTTTCTATTTACCCTTTTTCCTATATTTTATTTTTATTACCCCCTTTTCCTATGTTTTATTATGCCCTTTTCCCATATTTTATTTTAATTATCCCCCTTTCCCATAGTTTATTTTCTTTTTACCCCTTTTCCTATATTTTATTATGCCCTTTCCCATGTTTTATTTTTATTACCCCCTTTTCCTATGTTTTATTATGCCCCTTTCCCATATTTTATTTTTATTATCCCCCTTTCCCATAGTTTATTTTCTTTTTACCCCTTTTCCTATATTTTATTATGCCCCTTTCCCATATTTTATTTTTTATAACCCCCATTTTTCCTATATTTTATTATGCCCCTTTCCCATATTTTATTTTTTATTACCCCCTTTTCCTATATTTTATTATACCCCTTTCCCATATTTTATTTTTTATTACCCCCCTTTTCCTATATTTTATTATGCCCCTTTCCCATATTTTATTTTTTTATTACCACCTTTTCCTATATTTTATTATGTCCCTTTCCCATATTTTATTTTGTATTACCCCCTTTTTCCTATATTTTATTATACCCCTTTCCCATATTTTATTTTTTATTACCCCCCCTTTTCCTATATTTTATTACCCCGCTTTCCCATATTTTATTTTTTATTACCCCCCTTTTCCTATATTTTATTATGCCCCTTTCCCATATTTTATTTTTTATTACCCCCCTTTTCCTATATTTTATTATCCCCCTTTCCCATATTTTATTTTTATTACCCCCTTTTCCTATATTTTATTATGCCCCTTTCCCATATTTTATTTTTTATTACCCCGTTTTTCCTATATTTTATTATCCCCCTTTCCCATATTTTATTTTTTATTACCCCCCTTTTCCTATATTTTATTATCCCCCTTTCCCATATTTTATTTTTTATTACCCCCCTTTTCCTCTATTTTATTATCCCCCTTTCCCATATTTTATTTTTTATTACCCCCTTTTCCTATATTTTATTATGTCCCTTTCCCATATTATATTTTTTATTACCCCCTTTTCCTATATTTTATTATGTCCCTTTCCCATATTTTATTTTTTATTACCCCCTTTTCCTATATTTTATTATCCCCCTTTCCCATATTTTATTTTTTATTACCCCCCTTTTTCCTATATTTTATTATGTCCCTTTCCCATATTTTATTTTGTATTACCCCCTTTTCCTATATTTTATTATGCCCCTTTCCCATATTTTATTTTTTATTACCCCCCTTTTCCTATATTTTATTATCCCCCTTTCCCATATTTTATTTTTTATTACCCCCTTTTCCTATATTTTATTATGCCCCTTTTCCATATTTTATTTTCATTACCCCCTTTTCCTATATTTTATTATCCCCCTTTCCCATATTTTTTTTATTACCCCCCTTTTCCTATATTTTATTATCCCCCTTTCCCATATTTTATTTTTTATTACCCCCCTTTTCCTATATTTTATTATGTCCCTTTCCCATATTTTATTTTTATTACCCCCTTTTCCTATATTTTATTATGCCCCTTTCCCATATTTTATTTTTTATTACCCCGTTTTTCCTATATTTTATTATCCCCCTTTCCCATATTTTATTTTGTATTACCCCCTTTTCCTATATTTTATTATCCCCCTTTCCCATATTTTATTTTTTATTACCCCCCTTTTCCTTTATTTTATTATCCCCCTTTCCCATATTTTATTTTTTATTACCCCCTTTTCCTATATTTTATTATGTCCCTTTCCCATATTTTATTTTTTATTACCCCCTTTTCCTATATTTTATTATGCCCCTTTCCCATATTTTATTTTTATTACCCCCCTTTTCCTATATTTTATTATCCCCCTTTCCCATATTTTATTTTTTATTACCCCCCTTTTCCTATATTTTATTATGTCCCTTTCCCATATTTTATTTTTTATTACCCCGTTTTCCTATATTTTATTATGCCCCTTTCCCATATTTTATTTTTTATTACCCCCCTTTTCCTATATTTTATTATGTCCCTTTCCCATATTTTATTTTGTATTACCCCCTTTTCCTATATTTTATTATGCCCCTTTCCCATATTGCATTTTTTATTACCCCCCCTTTTCCTATATTTTATTATACCCCTTTCCCATATTTTATTTTTTATTACCCCCTTTTCCTATATTTTATTATGCCCCTTTTCCATATTTTATTTTCATTACCCCCTTTTCCTATATTTTATTATCCCCCTTTCCCATATTTTTTTTTATTACCCCCCTTTTCCTATATTTTATTATCCCCCTTTCCCATATTTTATTTTTTATTACCCCCCTTTTCCTATATTTTATTATCCCCCTTTCCCATATTTTATTTTTTATTACCCCCCTTTTCCTATATTTTATTATGTCCCTTTCCCATATTTTATTTTTTATTACCCCCTTTTCCTATATTTTATTATGCCCCTTTCCCATATTTTATTTTTTATTACCCCCTTTTTCCTATATGTTATTATGTCCCTTTCCCATATTTTATTTTGTATTACCCCCCTTTTCCTATATTTTATTATACCCCTTTCCCATATTTTATTTTGTATTACCCCCTTTTCCTATATTTTATTATACCCCTTTCCCATATTTTATTTTTTATTACCCCCCTTTTCCTATATTTTATTATACCCCTTTCCCATATTTTATGTTGTATTACCCCCATTTCCTATATTTTATTATGTCCCTTTCCCATATTTTATTTTTTATTACCCCCCTTTTCCTATATTTTATTGTGCCCCTTTCCCATATTTTATTTTTATTACCCCCTTTTTCCTATATTTTATTATGTCCCTTTCCCATATTTTATTTTTTATTACCCCCCTTTTCCTATATTTTATTATGTCCCTTTCCCATATTTTATTTTTTATTACCCCCCTTTTCCTATATTTTATTATGCCCCTTTCCCATATTTTATTTTTATTACCCCCTTTTTCCTATATTTTATTATGTCCCTTTCCCATATTTTATTTTTTATTACCCCCCTTTTCCTATATTTTATTATGTCCCTTTACCATATTTTATTTTTTATTACCCCCCTTTTCCTATATTTTATTATGCCCCTTTCCCATATTTTATTTTTATTACCCCCTTTTCCCTATATTTTATTATGCCCCTTTCCCATATTTTATTTTTTATTACCCCCATTTTCCTATATTTTATTATGTCCCTTTCCCATATTTTATTTTTTATTACCCCCCTTTTCCTATATTTTATTATGCCCCTTTCCCATATTTTATTTTTATTACCCCCCTTTTCCTATATTTTATTATACCCCTTTCCCATATTTTATTTTTTATTACCCCCCTTTTCCTATATTTTATTATGCCCCTTTCCCATATTTTATTTTGTATTACCCCCTTTTCCTATATTTTATTATGCCCCTTTCCCATATTTTATTTTTATTACCCCCCCTTTTCCTATATTTTATTATACCCCTTTCCCATATTTTATTTTTTATTACCCCCCTTTTCCTATATTTTATTATGCCCCTTTCCCATATTTTATTTTGTATTACCCCCTTTTCCTATATTTTATTATGCCCCTTTCCCATATTTTATTTTTATTACCCCCCTTTTCCTATATTTTATTATACCCCTTTCCCATATTTTATTTTTTATTACCCCCCTTTTCCTATATTTTATTATACCCCTTTCCCATATTTTATTTTTATTACCCCCCTTTTCCTATATTTTATTATACCCCTTTCCCATATTTTATTTTTTATTACCCCCCTTTTCCTATATTTTATTATCCCCCTTTCCCATATTTTATTTTTTATTACCCCCTTTTCCTATATTTTATTATACCCCTTTCCCATATTTTATTTTCTATTTACCCCTTTTTCCTATATTTTATTATGCCCCTTTCCCATATTTTATTTTTTATTACCCCCCTTTTCCTATATTTTTTTTATGTCCCTTTCCCATATTTTATTTTTTATTACCCCCCTTTTCCTATATTTTATTATGCCCCTTTCCCATATTTTATTTTTATTACCCCCCTTTTCCTATATTTTATTATACCCCTTTCCCATATTTTATTTTTTATTACCCCCTTTTCCTATATTTTATTATGCCCCTTTCCCATATTTTATTTTGTATTACCCCCTTTTCCTATATTTTATTATGCCCCTTTCCCATATTTTATTTTTATTACCCCCCTTTTCCTATATTTTATTATACCCCTTTCCCATATTTTATTTTTTATTACCCCCCTTTTCCTATATTTTATTATACCCCTTTCCCATATTTTATTTTTATTACCCCCCTTTTCCTATATTTTATTATACCCCTTTCCCATATTTTATTTTTTATTACCCCCCTTTTCCTATATTTTATTATACCCCTTTCCCATATTTTATTTTGTATTACCCCCTTTTCCTATATTTTATTATGCCCCTTTCCCATATTTTATTTTGTATTACCTCCTTTTCCTATATTTTATTATACCCCTTTCCCATATTTTATTTTTTATTACCCCCTTTTCCTATATTTTATTATACCCCTTTCCCATATTTTATTTTCTATTTACCCCTTTTTCCTATATTTTTTTTATCATCCCCCTCTTCCATATTTTATCTTTTACTCACCCATATTTAATACGTACGCATCCCTATAAACTAATAAACTATATATGAATACGATACCGAGTGTGTTATTTTCTGTGTCACGTTTACATCAGGGTCGTTGAATTGTTATGTACTTCTATTTCTTGTAATAAATAATTTTACCAAGAATTCTTCATAATTTTGGTTTCGGTTTCGATTAAAGATGATGGCGCTTCAATAAGCTTTTTTAAAAAATAATTTTATCAAGAATGCTCCATAAGTCTTGGTTTCTGTTTTAGCTGATGGCACCGTAGGAATCTATTTTTTTATAAATAATTTTATCAAGAATTCTTCATAAGTTGGTGTTTCGGTTTCGATTTTAGCAGAATAAACTTTTTGAAATCGCAACTTTACAATATGTAAAAATCGATAGAACATTAAATCTATAATAAGATATACGAAATCTTCCAGAATTAAAATATCATATTTAAGCGTACTTTGCGACCGGGCTCCGCCGGGCGTCCCTGCTAGCTTAGATAAATACTTTTGCAGTTTAAACAAAAAAGCCACAATAAAATCAGAGCATCCCCATTTAAGCTGAATATCTACAGAATGCCAACATCAATATATTACATATAAATGAGTCATCTGTGGAATTTCCACAGGTCCAGCTATTTATTTATTATTGCTCTACAATTTTTATATTTCTATACCTATCTATTCCATATCCATTGGCATTTTATCCCCCTACTCCACCTTTTGTTTATCTTCTAACTTATTCAATTATATATCATAATCCTAACACTATAATTAAACCCCTCACATTAATCCCCTCACTACTACTCCTAATAACATACATCTCGGTTACGTAGGTTATAATCTAAGAAACGCCCTCTAAAAAATATACCAACATAGCATGAAAACCCTCCATTTAATGTAACCCCTCCTCCACATCTACAACACATACACCCAGGTTTAATTAAGCAACTTCTTTCAACAAACCCACCCCATATTACACGATAATTTAAACACACACATTGTCAACATGCATTATACCTACTTTAACAGATATGCTATATACATGCATGCAATACATAATACAAACTATATATCACAGAAACCATTATAGCACCTCCAAACAGCCTCAATAATGTATTTCGCTCCTAATAAAACTATCGCTAGAGTCGCATCCTTATTATGTTACGTAGTAACTTCTCTACTCTTCTGATAATAAGCATTAGGCTTCTGAATGTTATATCATAAAGAGTCTGCACTCACCCAACACTCCTAATTAATGTGTATCCCCACTGAATATATATATATATATATATATATATATATATATATATATATATATATATATATATATATATATATATATATATATATTCCTCTTCTTCTTCTTCTCTGATCTTTCTTATTTATATTTATGTCTCGGCAGTAGAGTGAAAAGCATATCTTATTTTTCTTTTATTAATATTATTGGAATTTTTTCCCTTTTTTCCCTTGTACACATTTTTGTGAATTATTCCATTGATTTCTGCCTTTGGATTATTTTGGACCATCTTCCAATTACGGGATTTTACTTGTGCAAATAGAAATTCATTTAACTTTCTTGAAGTTATATATTTGGATTTTACCGTCACTGGATTATTTATCTTCCACCAGACTATCCATTCACGTGTAATCACCTTTTTCTTCACCATATTCCCTCTGCTTCATTTTTTTTTGTGTTATCAAGTAAGATCTTTGACTCACTTGTTGTTTCATCAAATACTTTTGCATGCAAAATCCGATCCTGCATTTTGCTAATTCCTACCCTCTGATGAGAAGGAAAGTATTTCTTCGGAACTCCACGGATTAAGGACTATCCACTTATCAAGTGTGGGTGGGAGGGTTCTAATAAATGCTGCTTCAAGAATATGTATAATTTTTCCATATTATTTTCATGTTGTATAATTTTTTATGCTGTCATCGAGGACCTTTCTAAGATTGGAGAGAGAACGTTATGTTTTTTATCAAATGTTTATATATAGCACTAGTATTAGTTAGATGCATGTTATTCGTTGTCGTCCTATGCCTAATGTATGTATTATTTTCGGAGTTACATTCTCCCATAGAGCATTTTAATTTATACATTACATTGGTTTGTTCCAACGTTTTTATAGCTGGTGATGAGTTATTTCTAACCACGAGGTTTTGTGTTCTAAACTTCTTGTAGTAAATAATAAATTTAATTTTAGAGTTGCTATCAATAGGCGTCAAGTATCTACGTACGATATTTTTAATTGCGTCTTCTTCGATTCTGAAGTTAGGTGTCATTTGATTTTTATTAAATATATTAATGGGGTTTGCATTGTGGTGTTGGCTAATATTATAAATATTAAATGAATTATACATGGCTGATTTAGAGAACAAAATATTTATAAATTATATAAAGCCCTATATATGTACACTATGTGACGGCATTCTTAGTTTAGTTGAAAATAATGAAATGATGTACCAACTACAATACCTTTTTCAAAAGAACTCAATCCTTAAATTTACAGTGGAGTTGAATAATAATAATAATAATAATAATAATAATAATAATAATAATAATAATAATAATAATAATAATAATAAAATTTCATTTCTTGATGTCTTCTTGACAGGTCCTATAATACTTTTAACGCCTCTGTATATATACAAAAACGAACGTGCATAAACTCCAGCCTCCTGAACTTTAAAAGTAAGTGTCCACATAGGTACAAAATAGCCATAATAAAAAATTTATTAAATCGCACTAAAATGATATCATCCACAAAAAAGGCAATACGCATTGAAATAAAAAAAAACATTAAACAAGTAAGCAACATTACAAGTAACTAGAGACCTTTTCAGGCGATATTGCTTATACAAAAATTTATTCGTCTGCTCAATATATATTTATTTTAATTCGACATTTATGTTAATTTGCCATTAATTTTTATCCATTATTTTTATTCATTTGTTATTTACTTTCATTTTTATGTATTTTAATTTATTCATTAATTTTCATTTATTCATTATTTTCATTTGTCATTAATTTTCATTAATTTACTTTCATTTTTTATGTATTTTCATTCATTAATTTTCATTCATAATTTACTTTCATTTTTTATTTATTTTCATTCATTAATTTTCATTCATCATTTACTTTCATTTTTTATGTATTTTCATTCATTAATTTTAATTCATCATTTACTTTCATTTTTTATGTATTTTCATTCCTTAATTTTCATTCATCATTTACTTTCATTTTTTATGTATTGTCATTCATTAATTTTAATTAATCATTTACTTTCATTTTGTATGTATTGTCATTCATTAATTTTCATTCATTTACTTTCATTTTTTGTGTATTGTCATTCATTAATTTTCATTCATTACTTTTTTTCATTTTTTATGTATTGTTATTCATTAATTTTCATTCATAATTTACTTTCATTTTTTATGTATTGTCATTCATTAATTTTAATTCATCATTTACTTTCTTTTTTATGTATTTTATTGATTAATTTTCATTCATTTACTTTCATGTTTAATGTATTGTCATTCATTAATTTTAATTCATCATTTGCTTTCATTTTTTATGTATTTTCATTCGTTTATTTTCATTCATTTACTTTCATTTTTTATGTATTTTCATTCATTAATTTTCATTCATCATTTACTTTCATTTATTATGTATTTTCATTCATTAATTTTTATTCATTTACTTTCATTTTTTATGTATTGTCATTCATTAATTTTCATTTATTTACTTTTGTTTTTTATGTATTTTCATTCATTAATTTTCATTCATAATTTACTTTCATTTTTTATGTATTTTCATTCAAGTATTTTCATTTATAATTTACTTTAATTTATTATGTATTTTCATTCATTAATTGTCATTCATTTACTTTCATTTTTTATGTATGGTCATTCATTAATTTTCATTCATTTACTTTCATTTTTTATTTATTTTCATTCATTAATTTTCATCCCTCATTTACTTTAATTTATTATGTATTGTCATTCATTAATTTCTATTCAATTACTTTCATTTTTTATGTATTGTCATTCATTAATTTTCATTCCTCATTTACTTTAATTTATTATGTATTGTCATTCATTAATTTTCATTCATCATTTCCTTTCATTTCTTATGTATTTTCATTCATTAATTTTCATTTATCATTTACTTTCATTTTTTATGTATTTTCATTTATTAATTTTCATTCACCATTTACTTTCATTTTTTATGTATTTTCATTCATTAATGTTCATTCCTCATTCACTTTCATTTTTATGTATTTTCATTAATTAATTTATATTCATCATTTATTTTCATTTTTTATGTATTGTCATTCATTAATTTTCATTCAATTACTTTAATTTTTTATGTATTTTCATTCATTAATTTTCATTCATAATTTACTTTCATTTTTTTATGTACTTTCATTCATTAATTTTCATTCATAACTTACTTTCATTTTTTATGTATTGTCATTCATTAATTTTCATTCATCATTTCCTGTCATTTCTTATGTATTTTCATTCATTGCTTTTCATTCATCATTTACTTTAATTTTTTATTTATTTTCATTCATTAATGTTCATTCCTCATCCACTTTCATTGTTTATGTATTGTCATTCATTAATTTTCATTCATCATTTATTTTCATTTTTTATGTATTGTCATTCATTAATTTTCATTCAATTACTTTCATTTTTTATGTATTTACATTCATTAATTTTAATTCATAATTTACTTTCTTTTTTCTATGTACTTTCATTCATTAATTTTCATACATAATTTACTTTCATTTTTTATGTATTGTCATTCATTAATTTTAATTCATCATTTACTTTCATTTTTTATGTATTTTCATTCATTAATTTTCATTCATCATTCACTTTCATTTTTTATGTATTTTCATTCATTAATTTTCATTTATCATTGTTTTTTATTTTTTATGTATTGTCATTCATTAATTTTCATTCAATTACTTTCATTTTTTATGTATTTTCATTCATTAATTTTCATTTATAATTTACTTTCATTTTTTTATGTATTGTCATTCATTAATTTTCATTCATAATTTGCTTTCATTTTTTATGTATTGTCATTCATATATTTTCATTCATCATTTACTTTCATTTTTTATGTATTTTCATTCATTAATTTTCATTCATAATTCACTTTCATTTTTTATGTATTTTCATTCATTAATTTTCATTCATCATTTATTTTCATTTTTTATGTATTGTCATTCATTAATTTTTATTCAATTACTTTCATTTTTTATGTATTTTCATTCATTAATTTTCATTCATAATTTACTTTCATTTTTTTGTACTTTCATTCATTAATTTTCATTCATAATTTACTTTCATTTTTTATGTATTGTCAGTCATTAATTTTCATTCATCATTTACTTTCATTTTTTATGTATTGTCATTCATTAATTTTCATTCATCATTGATTTCCATTTTTTATGTAATTTCATTCATTAATTTTCATTCATCATTTACTTTCATTTTTTATGTATTGTCATTCATTAATTTTCATTCAATTACTTTCATTTTTTATGTATTTTCATTCATTAATTTTCATTCATAATTTACTTTCATTTTTTATTATTTTCGTTCAATAATTGTCAGTCATCTCATTGCAGATGCTCGGCTGAGCTTCAATTGATGGTTTCCTCTATAGAACATTCGCAGCAAACACTCGCCTAGCTACAACTATTACCATACTCTCCTATCTGTACTTACTACTAAACGAATCTTCCATGAGTAAAACTTCTTTCCTAGAGCTACCCGTCCGTCTGTGGGACACAATGACACGTTACTACTTCCCAGTTGACTATAACATGGTCGTTTTCACTCCAAAGTAAACGAATTCTTGTTGCGCTGTTATGGTAATAATTAGTTCGTACCCAATTTCCAACAGTACTATTAATCACGGTGATTCAATCATGAACTATTATCCACAAGTTGTTTCTGGGCCTTTATAAGCGGTGACTCCATCTGTAAAAGTTGCCCTTTTTTCTGGTCTTCAATATTCCTTATTACTTCTACTATTTCTCTATTTGATTCATTCTGTTTTGTTTCTTTCTGTTTTTATTTTCCCTCCCATCCTTATCACGCATTCACCCGAGATAAGATATTTGTTACTAGAACATGTCAATCCGTCACCATGCTGGTTCCATACAGGTATTCAATCTTCTTTCTAGAATTCGGATGCTCTTTTATTTTAGTGTCCTGAAATTGCGACGAAACTTGACGGTTGCTTTCCAGATTTACATTTCACGAAAGAAACAAAAAATCATTTAATTAAAGGTGAATCGTCGTAACATGTCCGGCATTCTATTTTAAAACCCAAGCAGAAATGTTCACATGACAGAGAGCTCTTAATTTGTGCCGGCTCCACACATCTACTTCAGGGACACACAAAAGCAGAATATATGCCCAACAAATATTCGCCGACCATTTCTATTAACAATATACGGTTTTGGATTTAATGGATATGAATATATCCGGGTTCCTCGTCACAAGAATATTTTTGTTTCAGAAAGGAGTCACCATTTATCAAGGCACGAAGACCACTCGAGGATAAGGGTTAATGAGCATAGTAATCATTAGTGGTGAAAAGTGTGTATAATTTGATTATGTCAGGGGAAAGCCTCAACAAGAACTTGTTTACATTAGACTTGAAGACGATCATATTGTAGTCAGGGATACGCATGTGGATGTCAACCGTATATGAATTTGATAGAACTTCCATTTTCTGGAAAATACCCGACTAATATTATTGATTAAGAGAATAGGAAAATAGAACTTTGGTTTCAGAAATGTGTGTGTGTGTGTGTGTGTGTGTGTGAATGTATAGATATTTACATATATACGTATGAATATATATATATATATATATATATATATATATACTAGCTGTACCCTGCCGGCGCAATGGAAAAAGTTCCAAAATGAGAAAAAGCCTGTTTCTTATAGGTTTAAATTTCCATTTTGCATGGGTACACAGTTTTTGTTGTTCCATTTTCTTAGCTGATATAGAGATTTTCCGGTTTGGTGACTCTTGAATACGTAACATAAATTGTCCATGTGAAAAAACAGTCAGTGTGTAACTGTAAGGCCCACAATTGTAAAGATTGTTCCCTGTGCTTTGTTGATGGTTATTGCAAATGACAATAAAATTGGAAAGTGCAATTTGCTAAAGTGTAATGATGTATCCGGTGGAATCATAGGAATGCATGGAATGAAGATATATTCATCAGTGAAAGGTCCTGTTAAGATTGTTGTTTCTATGATATTGTTTGTTTATTTTTTTTTTTTACTGCAAGCTATGTGCCATTGCAAAGCTTGGATTGGTTTATATTTCACAACATGATAATTAGTACACCAAATTTCAGTTGCAATACATGCGGTGGCATCCCTGGCAAATATAGCTGTTGGATAATTAACCACTTTATCTGCTTTCACAACAGTGTCGATGGATTTGTATTTGACTACCTCACTTGGAAGGATCGACCAAGAGCCTCAAGTGATTTTTTGCGTACCATTGTGCATTCATCCTAAATAATAAGTTTGCATTTCTGCAATATTTTTCCCCATATTGGATGTTTTGGAGATGTCGACCATGAGATTTTTTTTATTTTTTATTTTTTTTTTATTCAATTTTCACCCCAAACAAGGCACAGTGCCACTTTGAAGCAGGGGGCTACTATTAGGGAATTAATTAGCGAGGTCATTATGAGGGGAGAAGAGTAGAAAGATGTTTGTTAACATTACACTTGAACTTCTGCATATCATCCCCGAAGGGAGTTCCAAAGACCCGCAGTTCTGGGGAAGAAACTATTGGAGTAAAAGGCTTTCTTGCACCTAGGGATCTCTACTGTAAAGGGATGAGACTTAGTAGCTTGTCGGGTTTGTCGGGGGTAGTTACGTCGGGGAGGTACAAGTGTTTGCAGTTCGTCAGAGCATTCACCATTAAAGTATTTGTAGAACAGGCAGAGGGATGCAACATTTGGTCGATGGGACAGAGGTTGAAGCCTAGATGACAGTTCAGGACCTATCAGGTTGGCGACTCTTTTTTGAACCCTGTCCAGGAGCGAGAGACAAGCAGCAGATGCACCAGCCCAAATGTGACAACAGTACTCCATACATGGGCGAATGGTTGCCTTATAGAGGTATAGGATACTGGCAGGCGTAAGTAGTTTTCTAGCACGGTAGAGGGAGCCAACCTTCCTTGCAGCAGCCTCGGCAATGCTCTCAATGTATCTATTCCAGTTCATATTCCCTGTAAACGTTAGGCCGAGGAGTTTAAAAGAAGTACTTTCAGGCAATGTGTTCTTGGCCATTGCTATTGGTGGTAGAGAAGGTTTCTTGTAGGTATTGTAGGAAACAAGCCTAGTCTTAGCAGCATTGAATGTGACCAACCATTTTTGTCCCCATTCCACTACGGATTGGAGGTCGTCTTCTAGTGTTTCTGCCATTTCCTTGGATATGTGTTCATTTGTTTTCCCCTCATATCTGTTATAGAGAGTGGTGTCATCGGCAAATATACCCATCTCCGAAACAATTTTATCAGGGAGGTCGTTTATGAATATCAGGAATAATAGAGGTCCAAGGATAGACCCCTGAGGTACTCCCGCATTTATGTCATATTGTTTGGATGTATGTCCGTCGAGAACAACTTTGATTTTTCTATTACTTAAGAAGGATTTAATTACATTATGAATTCTTCCAGTGATTCCATATGATCTAATTTTCCTTAGAAGACCATCGTGCCATACCCTGTCAAAAGCCTTAGATATATCAAGGGCCACCGCTCTACCCTCCCCTGTTTTATCCAATGAACGGTATATACGTTCAGAAACTACAGTTAAGATATCTGCTGTTGAACGGGCTTGCCTGAATCCATATTGTTTGTCAGTCAGGAGTTTAGCAGCTGTTAGGTACTGGACTAGGGCTTGATTAACTAAGGACTCAAATATTTTGGCGAAAAGCGGGAGGAGGTTAATGGAGCGATAATTTAGTGGGTCAGTTCTTTCACCAGAATTCTTGAAGACTGGTACCACAGAGGCGGTTTTCCAGCAGTCGGGAAAACAAGATTCGTTAAGGCATTTATTGTAAAGTTTGGACAGAACTGGAGCAACCTCGGCAGATCATTTTTTTAATAGCACAGCCGGGATGAGATCTGGTCCACATGCTTTTGAGGTGTCTAGTTTTTTTTTATAATAGCATGTACCTGAGAAGGGGTGATTTTCAAATCGTCAAGTGTGGCGTCTGTTCGCAGAGGAAAATCAGGGAGTGAGTGGTGTACCGAGTTCAGTGTGGAGTTTGAGGCAAACCGACTGGCAAGCAGATTAGCCTTGTCAGTTGCCGTGCAAGCAACCTCATGATTGTTTGTTAGTGGGGGAATAATTGACTGTCCATTATTAACTACACTGTTATAGATTTTCCAAAAATCCCGGGTTCCTAATTTCTGTGCTTCGATACGCTTTCTGGTGGTTTCAGAGTAATCTGTCTTAGCTGTGTCTATCACTCTCTTACAATTATTTCTAGCTTCTATAAACTTCTGTTTATTTGAGCTGGACTTATGTCGGTTGAATCTGCGGAACGCATGCTGCCTTTGACAAATGGCAGCTACACAAGCAGAAGTAAACCATTGGGGAGAGTGGGGTTTGCTATAGTATTTCCGTGCGGAAACATGTGCTTCAATAGCAGTTTTGAGCCATTCAGTTGTCTCATTTGCACACTAATGTTTAAAGTAGAATAAATAATTCTTCTACTTGGCAGCAAGGTCGCAGGTATTCCTCATGCAGCAAGGGCTAAGGCTATGTCATTTTGTTACCAAATGGCTGCCAAAATCAATTTAATTAGAAAGGTTTTACCAGTTACTTCTGGTGCTGTTCAAGGTAGCAGTAATTTCCAAATAACTTCTATTCTCATAGTCAGTAAATTAGGTGACTAAAATAGGATTTATCCATGTTTTGACAATGCCTTATTCACTGTAATTAATTTAGGAGACTAAAATAGGATGAGGGATTAGAGATGGACGGATAGAGAGGAAGATATATAGATAGAAAAGAGAAAGTGAGAGGAAAATAGAGAAAGAGAAGGAGATAGAGGGATAAAGGGATTGATAGATAAACAGAGAGAGGGGAAGAGTTAGAAACAGAGAGGGATGAGACAGAGGAAAGGAGAGAGATAGAGGGAGGTAGAGAGAGAAAGGGACTCAAAGAGGGATGGAGAGAGTGATATAGAGAGAAAGATAGATTGAGAGAGGGAAAGGGAGAGATGGATAGAGAGAGATATTAGGAGAGGAAGAGAGAGGGGGAGAGAAACAGAAGGTGAACTACACTTCATCGTTTTTTTCCTCGTTCATTAGAGAAGAAATCTTTCGAGACTGAGGCAATTTTAATGTTTTGTTATTATCCAGAGTACCCTTGGGGGGCTAGATTTTCCTCACATTAGAAACCGACCGGGTTATCTGTACTTTCACTTAACAAATTAATAAAAGAAAAAGGTTTCGTAAAATTTGAATTTAACATGAAAATACTATTTTAAAAAATAGCAC
This sequence comes from Euprymna scolopes, assembly GCF_053919585.1. Lineage (NCBI taxonomy): Eukaryota > Metazoa > Mollusca > Cephalopoda > Sepiida > Sepiolidae > Euprymna > Euprymna scolopes. The sequence goes on from NC_136503.1 coordinate 41,228,603, forward strand.
GATAACATAAGTGCATAAGTGCCACTTTAGGTACTCCTTGGGCGTTGAGTTCCATGGCGACCAGCATAATTATTTAATGGTCGCTCCCTTAGCCCCCCCCCCCTAGTCAAAGCTAATGCATGCGCACGTAACATTTTTTTATTTACTGACGTTGGCTTAGTAACTAAACGATTTATTGATAATTTCGTAACCCTTAAACGCATGCCGGAAGATTTAAATTGGTTCATTATTATTGTAATGAAAAAAAAAGTTTCATTCAACACAAAACCAAAAACACATATTAATGATAAATGATTTATTATTCTATTCATTGAAATTTACTAATTTTTAAATACAAAAGTAAAAAAAAAGTTAATAAAAAAGTAGTTGCTTATGTGCGCATAAAAACTTGTTTTTTGGGGGGTTTTTTTTAGATTAGGTCCACCTTATAATCACCCCCCCCCCCAACATCCTCATCTTAAGAACAGCTTCCGGAATAAACACCACTTTTGGAGGGGGAAGCTATTTGCAAAATTTAACTGATATTTGTTGTCAGCATACCCACCCGAAAATACTATTAAAAAAAGTGGAGGGGTTCAGTGCCCGTGGCAGAGAAGTAGATTTATTTATCAATAAAAGTTGCGGAGAAGTAAATTTATTTATCAATAAAAGTCGTCATTTAAAAAAGAAAATTGTGCAGGTGGACCTAAATGTAAATATTTACCCAAAAAATTATCCCGAAGTTTATTACAAAAACGTTTTGTTTTCGCACTATTCAACAATTTGTTCATCCGCGCATGTAAATTAAAAAAATATTTGTAAAAGTGAGAAGTTATCAGAAAATGATTTAGTTTTTATTTATTTATTTATTTATTTATTTATTTTTTTACATTAGGTCCACCTCAACAAATGTTAAGAACGGCTTTCAGAATAAACACCCTCAACCTCTCCATGTTAACAACGGATTTCGGAATAAATACCATTTGGGTGGGGATATTTAAAAAAAAAAGTCGATAAAAGTCGTTATTTAAAAAGAAATTTAAAATGAAATGTTTGTAAAAGTGAGAAATTCTTAATAAATGTTTAGTAACATTTTTCGGTGTTAATGCAGAGAGTGATCCGCGCTATTTTTTAAATCGTGTTTTTTTTTTTATTCAATTGCAAGGTTAAAGTACAGAATAGGTACAAAACACCCTCCCCTCCCCATGTTAAGAATGTCTTTTTAAATAATAACGTTATTATTTCAGCATGGATCACTCTCTGCATGAGTACCCATTTTTCTTTTAATATTCATAAAAAGTAAAACTTTTTTCAAAATAAATAAATGTTTGTAAATGTGACAAGTAATCGTTTAGTTACGGCAACGTCAGTAAATAAAATATGTTACGTGCGGGGTGGGGCGGGGGACTAAGGGAGCGACTATTATTTTTTATGCTGGTCCCCATGGAACTCAACGCCCAAGGAGTACCAAACTGTAATTTTTTTTGTCAAATAAATAAATTTCAAACAATTTTTGTAATAAATAATAGATAGCAACTTCGTTAATTTTACGACTCGCCCCAGCATATTATAAACACCCCAACTTCCCCATATTAAAACGGCTTTCAGAATGAACACCCTCAACCTCCCCCATATTAAGAACGGCTTTCGAGATTTATGGAAGCGCGTTTTTGTTTTGTTTTTAACATGGGGAGGTTAGGGTTTTTATAATACGTTGAGGCATGTCGTAAAAATGAAACAGTTTAGAAAAAGTCAAAACAAACTTTTTTTATGTAAACAATGCCGTGAAAAGAAACTAAACAATTAAAACGTAATGTTTCATGAGTGAAAAGCCTTAACATAATTAAAGGAATTTAACATTAAAAAATTGGTAAGTACATAAATGAATTTAAATTTTTAAAATATGGGATTATTTTTTATTTTATTTTTTTTGTGCTAATGCAGAGAGTGATCCGCGCTATTTTTTTTTTAAATCGTATTTTTTTTTTTTTTTTTTTTTTTTTTTTTACAAAGGCAACACCACATTATCAAGGCCCAGAGGCCACTCAAGGATAAGGGTTAAAGAGTGTACAGTAGAAGTTGGTCAATATAGTAATCACTAGTAATGAAAATTTGGTAAATTTAATAACTTATATGGAACGGCTCATCAAGAACTTATTTACTTTAGACTTGAACAAAACCATATTGTAGTCAGCCGGAAAGCAGGAAAACGGAAGACAATTCCACAGGCGTGCAGTTCTAAGAAAGAAGCTTTGTTCATGGAATCTACGTTTAGGTTTAGGCACAGATAAAGAGTGGGGGAAATTATTGATAGTGTTTACAGCTAGACGAGTGTTTCTTGTGAAAGTTTGGCGAGGGGGGACCATAGATTGAAGCTCAGTTGAACACTTTCCATGAAAATAACGATACATCAGAGACAAACTCGCAACATCTCTTCTGTGAGATAGAGGTTGCAAGGAGGAGAAAAGGACATCTCCTACGAGGCTACGAAGTCTATTTTGAACTCTATCAAGGCAGGACAAGTTCTTTCTAGCAGCTCCTGCCCAGATGTGGCAACAGTATTCCATCCTTGGACGTACCTGGCTCTTATATAGATAGAGAATAGCATCAGCAGTGAGATATCTACTGGATCGATAGAAAGATCCCACCATTTTTCCAGCGGCCTTGGCAACAGATTTGATATACGTGTTCCATTTAAGATCAGGAGTAATGGTCAAGCCCAGAAGCTTGTCAAAACTTGAGGCCTCCTGAAGACGAGAGCCATTCATTTCAATTGATGACAAATGTGGATTAGAATGTTGATGATGTAAAGAGAGAAGCTTGGTTTTAGATGCATTAAAAGTAACCAGCCACTCCTTTCCCCATTGTACTACGTGCTCAAGATCAGAGGAGAGAGAATTGGAGAGAACTTGCTCGTTTACTGTCTTAGATGTGGTACCATAAATGGTAGTGTCGTCAGCATAAATGTCTACAAATGATGTAAGGATATGATTTGGAAGATCATTAATGTAGATCAGGAAAAGAGTTGGGCCCAGGATGGATCCCTGAGGGACACCGGCATTAATATTGTGAGCTTCTGATTTTTGCCCCTCAACTACTACTCTTATGAATCTATCAGAAAGAAATGATTTAATAATTGAGAAGACTTTTCCAGCTATACCATAGCTAGCGATCTTATGAAGTAAACCTTTATGCCATACCCTATCAAAGGCTTTAGATATGTCAAGAGCAATTGCCCTAGAAAGATTGCCACCGTCGAGAGATTTGCTAATCCTATGCGATATAACTGTAAGGACATCTGCTGTAGATCTAGCAGAACGGAAACCATATTGAGTGTCACTAAGAAGGTTATTTTTGTTGAGATGTTTGATTACTTCTGTATTTAATACAGATTCTAGCAACTTACTCACGACGCACAGGAGACTTATTGGCCTGTACTGAGAGGGGGATGAGCGATCACCTGAATTCTTAAATACAGGGCATACTGATGAGATTTTCCAGGGAGATGGGAAACTATTCTCCTTAAGACAACGTTTAAACAGTTTTGTAAGTATGGGCGCTAGTTCAGGTTGAAGTTTTTTGAGTACTATAATTGGAATACCATCAGGGCCAGTTGCTTTACTGGAATCAAGGTTTTTGATTAGCTTGGCAACATCACGTACAGATATACGTATATCACATAGCGTGTTTTCTGATACAAGAGGAAATATTGGGGTATTTCCACTTTTAATTAAAGTTTTATGATATGTTTTTATTCAATTGTAAGGTTAAAGTACAGAATAGGTACAAAACACCCTCCCTTCCTCATGTTAAGAATGGCTTTTTAAATAATAACGTTATTATTTCAGCACGGATCACTCTCTGCATGAGTAAGTTTGTTTTTTGTTTTTACTTACCTTGTAGTAGTTGAAACGGAAGTTACCAGAAATAAAACCGGACAAGTCTCGCAGAAACGACTTCGAAAAATATTTATATTTTATTTTATATTTTAATAATTCGCGAGGTAAATTTATTTTAATGACATAAAAACATGCCTCGACTCTAAAGATGGGTTGTCTGAAAATTTCAAATAAATTGGTAACGTAGAAATATTGTTTTATTCACTTTTAACAAACCAAATTTACATATATATATATATATATATATATATATATATATATATATATATATATATATATATTTCTGTCTCTACCAAACCTCTCTCTGAATTTTTGAATTTTTGATCTACAGACTTGTAACATGATAAATAGGGGATTTGGACCCGTGGAACAAAATTGATTTAGTCTCTAGCCGGTAAAAATAGTTGCTAGAGGTCAAAATTGAAAGAAATAGGCACTAATCAACTTAAAAGATTCTTCTATGCATGTGCAAACATGCATTTATAACCTTGTTTTTTTTCAAGTTTATATACACTAGCGTCCCCCATCCGGTGTTGACCAGTTGCAAAATATGCTTAAATAGATATTTAAGTTATGTAGATCAAGCATTTATTAGAGAGCCAATTTCCTATTTATTATTATATTGTACTCAATATATAGTTGTGATTTCAAAAGTTAAAAATATATGATTTCGGTGTCATCAGCTAGCATAGAAACCAAAACATATATCGCAAAGAAATGGATAGCAGGCACCTGGCAGATAGCAAGTATTGCTTTATAATCAAAGATTTGATTATTTAGAAGGCGTTGGAGTGACCACTTAGCCACCTTGCATTTTACTGAACCATCATTATCATCATCAAGGGGATTTTCCATGGCTGATGGCGAAAAAGATCCACTCATTTTCAATACCAAAGTCCTCCTTATGCAAGTATAAATTGACGAAATTCTTGAAATTTTTATATTGAGTCCAACAGCCATCATTTGTTCATATGTGGTAATAATGTCTGGATTAAGTGAACAAAACATATAGCTATCCAGCCTTATTCGTTACCGTCTGACCTAAATCTATAAAAATACAAGAAATAAAAAAAATAAATTAACATAACGTTATTAAAGATACAAATGTATATTTGTGCATGCGTAGAAATTAACTGTTTAGTCAATTAATGCATTTTTTCAATTGTCACCTTTAACAGTTACTTTTACTGGCTAAAAACTAAATCAAATTTGTTCCTCTATATATCAAATGCCCTGTTTGTAGACCAAAAATTAGCTAAGGAGGTTAGTAGAGACCTTTCCCCACCCAGACATAAAAAGTTATTTTTATGTATATACTAGCAGTCCGCCTGGCATTCCCCGGTCGTAAAATACGCTTAAATATGATATTTTAACCCGTGTAGATTTCATATTGATTATTATCGAGTCAATACTTTATTGATACTCAGGTTGTACCCATGTATAATAGTGATTTTAAAACTAAAAAAATATATAACGTGTGCAATCAGTAGAATCAAATCGAAAAAAGTAGCATTTCAACCTTAGTCGTAGAATAGCACATTAATTAGACTTACGCATGCCAAGTTCCATTGTTTTCAATTTTGATCTCTAAGAAGCAATTTTTACCGGCTAAAATCGAATCGAATGTTTCACAGGTTTGAATCTCCTATATATCAAATTTTAAGTCACCAGATAAAAAATTGACTCAGGAGTTTGATAGAGATCCTTCTTCACACAGAAAGACTAGGTCATGTTATATATATATATATATATATATATATATATATATATATATATATATATATATATATATATATATATATATATATATATATATATGTATATATATATGAACAAATGATTAATAAAACATGTTAAAAGACATCTTGAAAAAGAGTTAAAAACATATTTAATTTTAAAAAAGGAAGCACGAGATAAGTGGATAGATGTGGCACTATTTCCTTGTGCCACTGTTTCTAACACACTCTGCAGCATGGACGGGTGGTAAATTGTCCATGAGCGTAGAGATACAAAGAAACCCCTTCCCATAATCCCCTTGCTATCTTTCTGTCTCTTTCCTGCACGACCACCATGATGTGAGGACGCATATTTTGTCTCTCCGTAAATGAGGGGGAGACCCCCTCCCTCAACACTAGTTAGGGTAGGTTAGTTAGCTTCGAAAAGCCTATTATCCATTTTTAATCGTAAAAATGAATTGTAAATTGTTTTTTGTAATATATATTGTATTTCTAATGTAAAATAAAATAGTTAGTCATACCTTATGTATATTACAATTGTGTCGCGTGTCATTTTTCTTGTGTCTGCCATGAATGCCTTCATAAATGTCTGAAGTCGAAAGGCGGCCCTGAGAACAAAGAGATGAAGATTCCCACCAGAATACCACCAGGGTGAAGAGATCATCTTGAGAAAAGAAAGCAGCCACACCCAGATCCAACATCTCAGGTATGATTTTCTTCTTACTACACAGACCCTAATGACTGGCCCATCTTCATATCTTCATGAGACCGCTTTAAGACATTTACTATAACACGTCTGTCGGTCACACCCCAGTGACCGGCTGATAGTGTTATAAATGGTGCCGTGACCAGGATTCGAACCTGGGTTGTGTGAGCGCCTTACAAAATTGATAAAAACAAGATTTTTTCTATTTTATTTTTTTTTAAACTCGTAGAAATGTTTAATGTCTACCTGTCACTCATTTTTTAAAACAATGGCCACACATGGGAAAGATAAGCTAAGATGACCTCGTCATGGTGTTTGTGAGGTTGTTAAGGGATGGGTGGTAGAACAACGCTACCTGCCTCTCTCTCTCTCTCTCTTCTTCTCTCTATCTTTCTCTCTCTCTCATTCCCTTACCTTTTAGGGTCTATGAGGACGAGAGAGAAAATTGTCGAAGATTTTTTTTGTTATTACGTAATGATATCATGAGGGTGGTAGGGTGTGTAGTGACATCGCTCTGTCTCTATCCCCTTCTTTTCCCCCTCGGTCTCTTTCTCTACTCTTGCGTTTTAATGATTGTATAGCTAAACCCCCATGGCTGATTGCAGGAGGGCATATAATAACGAATTAACTTGGAGTTTTTTTTAAATTTTTCTACCAAGTTTAAAGAACAAAATTATTTATGCTTCGTTAAATTACATTAAATGATGTCTTCAATTGGTTTTTATTAAAAATAAAAACTGAGACGATTATTCAAACAGCACTTAAAGTACTTTTTTGAAGTCTTCGAGTGTTTGGAAAAGCCAACTGTTACATGATTACGTTAATTTTTTAAGAGTTCTCTGAAATGTTCATAGTTGTTCTTAAAGAAAAAATTACGCTATTACATTTCGAATATTCTCTGAATTTTTAATAATTTCTAAGGAAATATTGTTTGACTAACGAAAGAGATTTTCCTGAACTCTAGATGATTTTAAGGAAGAATTATTCGAGCAAATTCTTTAATTTAAGGTTTATTTGAAATTGGACCGTATGATAGGGGTCCCTGAAATATTGACTGAGGAGTATATACGTAAAATTGAATTAATTATTAAGAAAAAAAAAGATTTCCTCAGTCTAGAAAGATCTCTCTTTAATTGAAACTTTAATTTTTTCGAGCTGTTAACTATACAGAACTGGTCGTTAACTAATGTGACTCCCAGGTGTGGCGGGAGTTTATTAATTCGAAATAATCCTTGTGAGTGAGTTTAGGAAAAGAGTTGCTTTTAAATAATAAAATAATTACTTGGAAAATAAAGTTAATTAACATGAAAAGTTTCTGAATTCGAAATGACCTGGATAATGGTCTAAAAGAAGAAATGATTTTTAAGAATCAATTAAATAACTTTAAATGTACACTGAATTTTAAAAATAATAATTACGAAATGAAAAAGTTTTGGGATGTCTCTGAATCTCATTGTGAAGGGTAAATTGATTCAAAATGAATTTTCTATGATCTTTTCGGAAGATTAATTTTAATAATGAACCAAATGTTTGGAATAATTTTTGAATTGTATTACGAAAAATGGGTCTATTCGAAGTTTATGACCTTTTGAGAAGATTGGTTTTTATAATAATAAATGAATTACTTTGGAAAGAAGTTAATTAACATAAATTGATTTTAACGATGAACCAAAATACTTGAAATAATTTTTAAATTTTGGAATTAAATTTTAATGATCTTTTGTAAATCAAGTTTTGAAAAAATACATATACTTTTTAAATGTACCCTGAAATTTGGGAAAAAGTTAATTATGAATGTAATAACTGAAATGCGTTTGCATTGTGTAAACAAATTCTAATTGTGACCGAGGTGCTCTGAAATGATTTTTTAAAAATGTTTTCTTTTTAAGAAAAAAAATTGTTAACACCCTATTTCATTGATTTAATGTATACCAGGTTTCTGAATTGTTTATTTTTGGAAAATTTTTTCCCCCTAATTGAGTATTCTAACTCATGAAGGCTGAGTGCCCTTCTTAGTTAATTCTTTATATAATTAATAAATATTCCGTGGTGGATAGTTTTTATTGGTCGCTCGGCGGCAGACTCCTTGCTCTAACAGAATTAATTGGATTAGAACCTCTGAAGACCAAGGTTTTACTAAATCCATATAGGTCGGCGTGATGAGGTCACGTAACCCCGACTTATCTAAAATACATTATACTGGTCGCTGAAGAGAGCGTAAGTCCAGTAACTGAAGTAATAACTTGGAATACATATAGGTCGGCGTGATGAGGTCACGTAACTCCGACTTGGTTAAAATACATTATACTGGTTGCTGAAGGGAGCGTAAATCCAGTTACGAAAATAATGTTATGCAGACTAAATTAAAAAACGTATAGGTCGGCGTGATAAACTCACGTAGAATCCGGCTTAGTGAAATACGTATAGGTCGGCGTGATAAACTCACGTAGAATCCGGCTTAGTGAAATACGTATAGGTCGGCGTGATAAACTCACGTAGAATCCGGCTTAGTGAAATACGTATAGGTCGGCGTGATAAACTCACGTAGAATCCGGCTTAGTGAAATACGTATAGGTCGGCGTGATAAACTCACGTAGAATACGGCTTAGTGAAATACGTATAGGTCGGCGTGATAAACTCACGTACAATCCGGCTTAGTGAAATACGTATAGGTCGGCGTGATAAACTCACGTAGAATCCGGCTTAGTGAAATACGTATAGGTCGGCGTGATAAACTCACGTACAATCCGGCTTAGTGAAATACGTATAGGTCGGCGTGATGAACTCACGTAAAATCCGGCTTTGTTAAAAAAATATTATACTGGTTGCTTAAGAAAGTGTAAATCCAGTAACTGAAATCGTGATGCCATTGCCTCGATGGAGGGCGAGGATGATTACCCTCTCTGGTATTTGAAGCAGTATACCAGCCTACCAGGAGCCTGGTGGAAAAGATAACTTGCTTCACTGAGTTCCTGATGGAACGTAGAGCATGGAGACATTGATTGCTGACGGCCGGTTGACGCACCATTCACGGAAAATTAGGGACTTCTGAAATTTATGAATGCTCATAAATTTCGGATAGCATAGGGAGGGATGTGGCACTATTTCCTTGTGCCACTGTTTCTAACACACTCTGCAGCATGGACGGGTGGTAAATTGTCCATGAGCGTAGAGATACAAAGAAACCCCTTCCCATAATCCCCTTGCTATCTTTCTGTCTCTTTCCTGCACGACCACCATGATGTGAGGACGCATATTTTGTCTCTCCGTAAATGAGGGGGAGACCCCCTCCCTCAACACTAGTTAGGGTAGGTTAGTTAGCTTCGAAAAGCCTATTATCCATTTTTAATCGTAAAAATGAATTGTAAATTGTTTTTTGTAATATATATTGTATTTCTAATGTAAAATAAAATAGTTAGTCATACCTTATGTATATTACAATTGTGTCGCGTGTCATTTTTCTTGTGTCTGCCATGAATGCCTTCATAAATGTCTGAAGTCGAAAGGCGGCCCTGAGAACAAAGAGATGAAGATTCCCACCAGAATACCACCAGGGTGAAGAGATCATCTTGAGAAAAGAAAGCAGCCACACCCAGATCCAACATCTCAGGTATGATTTTCTTCTTACTACACAGACCCTAATGACTGGCCCATCTTCATATCTTCATGAGACCGCTTTAAGACATTTACTATAACACGTCTGTCGGTCACACCCCAGTGACCGGCTGATAGTGTTATATAGTCCTTAATCCGCGGAGTTTCGAAGAAATACTCTCCTTCTCATCAGAGGGCAGGAAATAATATTCATCCGCGAGGAACAGAAAGGATGCCCAAAAGGAAAAAGAGGAACACATGATCTGCAATATATAGATCAAAAGATCCTAAAGGAGGTAAAAACAAGGAGAAAGAATTTAGCCATGGCATGGATCGACAACAAAAAAGCATACGACAGAATCCCCTAAGCATGGGCAATAGAACTTAGAACTGCCCTCTGATGAGAAGGAGAGTATTTTGCATATAAATGCAGGATCGGATTTTGCATATAAAAGTATTTATGCGGGATCGGATTTTGCATATAAAAGTATTTAATGAAACTACAAGTAAGTCAAAGATCTTACTTGGATAAAAAAAAGGGTGAGGTAAGGGGAATAGGAGGTAAAAGATAAAATGATAAAAAGATTTCACGTGAACTTTCACCGGACTATCCATTCATGTGAAATCTTTTTATCATCCCGCATTTTGCTAATTCCTGAAATTGAATGAAATGCTTTTCTAACTTGTATCTTATCGTTTTAAGATTATATTTTAAAACTCCCCTTCTCTCTATTTCAGTTTGTATTCCTCCTCACACCACAACTCATTTTTTGCAACTTCCTCTTTGTAATACAGGTCTGAATAATGAGAAAATCTGATTTTTTGTAACAAAAACTTTAATATAACTTTTTTTTAACAAAAACTTTAAAATAACTTTTTTAGATTAAATTTTTTAAACTTCTTTCAGAATAGAAAATCTTTCAAATTTAATAAGGAACATATTTCATATAGGTTTCATTAACAAGTATTCAGTACATAACGAGAAAAATAGAGATGAAAATTTCAAAAGGACTGAATAACTGGTTACGGTCAATAGTAGTCCTCACCAGCGAAAGTCTTTGTTATTGTTATTCTATTATTATTATTATTTAAAACATTTTGTTTCTTGCTCTTTCGCGCGAGGACTAATATATATATATATATATATATATATATATATATATATATATACATATATATATATATATATATATATATATATATATATGTATGTATGTATGTATATATATATATGTGTATATATATATATATATATATATATATATATATAAATATATATATATATATATATATATAAATATATATATATATATATATATATATATATATATATATATATATATATATATATAATGAATAAGAATGGGAATCTTGTATCTCAGTTTTTTTTTCACTCGATTTAAACAACTAATTAGGGTGATTCCAATTCTAAAAACAAGATTCCCATTCTTATTCTTTCCTTAAATAAAAAAAAAAACTTGTGGCAGCGGCAGATACTTAAGAAGCAGAGAGAGTAAGTGGGGGCTATAAGGAAAGCAGGGAGAAAAAGAAAAAGAAAAACGAGAAACAAGAACGTAGATAGAGAAAAAAGTTCATGTTATTAAAAGCGAGAAAGAACACAAATTCTTCGGACGATACATTCGACGTTCTGACGTCATCCAGCGCCACACCTTAACACGTGACCATACGATTGGATGGCGGAGCTTTTCGAAATAGCAAAGCGATTTATTCTCATCCCCGCACCACTATCACCACACACCTACTCTTTTTAACGTCAACCGCTGCTTGGGTTCCACTTTCAGCCTTGCAATGTCCTGTTAGTTTCGTTGGATCACGTTGACGCATACCCATCCCACGAAGTTAAACACGTGCTGCGAAACACAAACATACAAACAGTTTGACATCCTCACCCACACAAGCGTTGATTTATGTAAATTAGACTTTTAAATTTACGGATAGTCCAAATAATCTATAGTTTCTTTTGATCTTCCCGTAAAGAGACTTTATTTATTTGGGAGAATTATATATATATATATATATATATATATATATATATATATATATATATATATATATATATATATATATATAAGTGTTTCTATTTCTGAAACGAAAGTTCTGTTTTCCTATTCCCTTAATCAATAATTTTAGTCGGGTATTTCCCAGCATGTGGAAGTTACAGCAAATTAATATACGGTTGACAGCCACATCCATATCCCTGACTACAATATGATCGTCTTCAAGTCTAATGTAAACAAGTTCTTGTTGAGGCTTCCTCTGAAATAATCAAATTATACCCAATTTTCACCACTAATGATTACTATGCTCATTAACTCCTGTCCTCGAGTTGCCTTCGTGCCTTGATAAATGGTGACTTTTTTTAAAAACAAACATAGATTTTCAGAGTGTTTCGTTAATTACTTAGCCACCGTCGTTTTAGTGACGGATGAGTTAAATAGTTTATGTTTTTCCATCTCTCCTTATATTAAACCAATTTTATTATTATTATTATTATTATTATTATTATTATTATCAACAACAACAACAACAACAACAACAACAACAATAATAATAATAATAATAATAATAATAATAATAATAATAATAATAATATCAACAACAAGAACAACAAAACCAACAGCATCTAGCCGAACGCGTGGAAATTTCACGGTAGTTGAAAACATCATCACATCAGAAAACAAATGCCTTTCAATAAAATAATCAGTGTAATATTAGTTCCGATCAGACCGTGAATGAAAAAATAAATATTTTTTTGTAAACAAATATCGAGAACGTCCTGAGATATATTATTACAAGAAATAGAACTATAGTGAGACATCACTTTTTCTAGAGATTATAATTTAATAAAAGTGACTTGTAAATCAGTATGAAGTATGCCAATATTTTTTCTTAATGATCTGATATTTTGGTATGTAATTAATAAGATTTGATAGAAACATGTTACACGTCAATTTTTTGCAATTTTTCGTCAGGACCAATTGCAAAAAACGTTTTATCACTCAATGAGGAACCCCTTCCTGGACTTTAGCCATCTATCTCTGTCCTGAGTTATCTGCTGCCATGTGGGACCCATGTGCTGTATCAGGTCGTCCCTCCATCTCGTTCTTGGTCTTCCCTTTGGCCTCTTGTGTTATTTTTTCATAGTAGTAAGAAAATGGAATAAATCAGAGTGCAATTGATGAGATTTGGTTAAAGAAAAGAATAAAAGTATAGGATGTTGGAAAATGATATGGCAACACTTGCAAAATCTATATTTCATAACATAAATATTCTTAATTCATTATGAAATTGAATGTCTGAATTTATTAGACGAGTTTTGATTGTTTTCGGTATTCAAATTATCTTGACTAAATAATTTATAATGTTTTTTCCATATTTTCTTATGTCAGACTAGTTTAGCAACTAAAAAGATGCACCTACGAAGCATATGTACCAGAATAGATGACCAAAGGTTATCGAAAGAGGTGAAGAGTACTAGAAATCTGGGAAGACTTGTTGTCACTCAGAGCCCGGAAACACCACATAATATGACTACTCCTAGTGAATAATAATAATAATAATAATAATAATAATAATAATAATAATAATAATAATTAATTAATTAATTAATTAATTGTGAAGTCGGCATCAATTGGCAGCATACTAAATACTATAGAAGGGTCGACGAGGATGGAAAGATAGAGAAGAAAGAGAATCAATCAGACTTCCGCTGGATGCCTGCGAAAAGAACTATCACGTCCAGTGATGACCAATGATCATTGCCAGTGAGAAGTCAATGGCAAATGACCGTTGCGATGACACAAGTTCATTTGCAAAGGTTACCGAAAGAGGCGGAGAGTACTGGAAATCTGAGGAGACTTGTTGTCACCCAGACTCTAGGTAACACCACTGGTTGTTGTTAGTGAGCTATTTCTGATGATGACCTGTGTGAGAATTCCAAATGAATAATAATAATAATAATAATAATAATAATAATAATAATAATAATAATAATAATAATAATAATAATTATTAGGACACTAAGACAGCAAGACGCCTAAAAGTACCTGGGAGTTTGGAAACAGACACCATCAAAGCAACAGAAATGAAAGAGACTATTGAAAGGAATATCTCAGGAGAACAAGAAAACTTCTGAAAACATTGGAATCAGAGGAATGACTGAAAAGATACAACGAATAACAATAATGAAAACACATAAAATATTAAGGAAAACTGTTGAATGCGTGGAACCACATGCGCGGGCCAGACGAACTGCTGCAGCGACAAAATATAAAGAAACGTTACATGGAACCAAGAACGATATGCTTTGTAAGGGGGTGAACATGATTAAAAAAAAGAACATTGAAGATACATATTTATAAGTTCTCTATACCCCCCATCCTCTCCCATTACCCAATCACCGCCCCCCACAAAAGGATGATGCCAAATAGCCGAGAATGGTCAAAGAGGATGGAAAGACCGAGGAGAGAGCACTGACCAGACCTCTTCTAGACAAGTGCGAAGAGAACTGGGATCTTAGTGAGGCTTATCGCCGCTCGAATTCCAGTGGAGACTAATGGCCGCTGCTAGAGAGAAATCGGTGATAAGCGACTGTTGCAATAATGCAAATTCTTTGCAAATGTTATCAGAAGAGATGGAGAGCACTGAAAAACTGGGGAGACTTGCTGTCACTCAGCTTCCAGAGAACACTACAAGTTGTTTTCAAGGAGAGATCCTTTATGAACTGTGTGAAAGCTCGTTGTGAGCCAATAATAATAATTATATACTAGCGGGACCTGTGGAAATTCCACAGTGGACTCTTTCATATGTAATATATTGATGTTGGCATTCTGTGGATGTTCAGCGTAAATGAAGACGTTCTGATATTATTTTTGTTTAAACTGCAAAAGTATATATCTAAGCTAGCATAGCCTGGTCGTAAAATGCGCTTAAATATGATGTTTTAATTTATGCAGATTTCGTATATATTATTATAGAGTTAATTTTCTATCCATTCTTAAATATTTTAAAGTTGTGATTTCAAAAATAAAAAATGTGTTCATATGGCTTGGGTGCATCACCTTGAATCGAAACCGAAACCAAAACTTATGAAGAAAAAAGAATGTATGTATATATAACTTGAGTTCCTTCAGCTAAAATTGAAACCGAATTCAAAACTTATGAAGAATTCTTGGTCAAATTATTTATTACAAGAAATGGAAAGGCATAACAATTAAACGACAGACACTCGGGAAAAAAATTAAATGTGACACACAAACTAACACGCTATCGTATTAATATATAGATTAAAATATTTTATGCACCAAAACAGTTTTCCATTAAACTATTTTAGTTAAAACAATGTGGTGATAAGAATAATTTATTTAGAAAAAGGGACTGTCATTTAATATATATATATATGCTTAGATTTAATGTCTTTATAAAAATATTTTATGTACAAAACCAGTTTCGTTTCGCTGATAACGTATCGCTTTTTTGGTTAGCAAGGTCAAGGCTTTTCATGAAGTTCAAGGTTTCATAACAGATAGGCATATTGGTTTTTGTTTACATGAAAATGTTGTAGTAGTAGCAATAATATTTTAATTAACGAAAACATCAGCGTCTCTCTCTCTCTCTCTCTCTCCCTCTCTCTCTCTCTCTCAAGCAATAAAAAAATGCAAAAATAAATAAGCAACGAAAAAAACAAATAACTGCTCAATTTTTGTCCCAAATATTTTAAATTAGAAAACTTATAGCGTCCGCCGGCCGAGAGATTTGTGTTATCGTTTTTGACTACGGAATAACTTAAAATATCAATTATTTCTCAACAACTTTTGCATTTACCAGAAAGATAAAACCCTAAATTTTATAGAATTAAAAACAAATATAGCGGTGAGAACACGCTAATCGAATGCCACCTGAAGCGTTCACAAATGTGTATTCCGGAATTAATGTGTATTCCAGAAGTAAATCTTAACCAATGAAATTTGCCGGAAAGCGTGACACACAAAAGAACACAACGCTATCGTATTAATATATATATATATATATATATATATATATATATATATATATATGTATGTGTGTGTGCGTCATCCACATACAGTACTGTTTCGTTGTTTCACAGCTCATCAGTGCGGCTAGACAAGCAACTACCTCAAGCCAGGATCGAAACCCGACCGCCCAAACGACAATCGGAGCTTCTAACCGTTGCGCTATTCGGCTATTATTATTATTATTATTATTATTATTATTATTATTATTATTATTATTATCTGTACTCTCTAGGAGTTTTCGCATGAGCGATTACCAAGGATTTCTCTACTATCCACCTCATTCGATAGCATTTACAAATGAATTTGCATTATCGCAACATCCGTTTACCATTGATTTTTCATTGGTAGTGACCAATGGTCTTCACTGGAATTTAAGTGACAATAAGCTACCTCAAGGTCCCAGTTTTCTTGACACTCATTCAATGGAGGTCTGGTTAGTGTTTTCTCTCCTAGGTTTTTATACCCTTCTTGACCCTTCATGACTATTTGGTATGGTGCCAGTTGATACCGATATATTTTGAGAGAAGTAAATTCTGGTGCACAAATGATCGCTCGTTTTAATGGTATCACTCATGTGTTTGTAGCGCTTCAGCTTTTGAGTTAAAAAAATATAAGCCTTTACTTTTGTGACGGCCATCGTATGAGAAAGCGCAATTCAGACACCCATGCACAGTCATCGTTTGTCGCTTGCAAAAGTGCATTGACAATGGTGGTAACTATGTAGAAAAATATATTGTGGAGCACAAAAGGTTGCTTGTTTTGATAGCACCAGTCTCGTCTGTGTGACTTTTCAACTTTTAGCGATGAAAAAATAGGAGGTCTTACTTTTGGAACGACCCTTGTAATAATGTATGAGTATTATAATAATCAAGATGAAATTATATTAATTTTCAATTATAATCAGATAAAGAATAAAATATGAGACATATATATTATCATAAAATATATGTCATGTTAATGGATATTTATGGAATATAAAATTACGAACATCTTAGTATTAGAGAAATAATATAAAAATCGATCAGAAAAATAACCAAATAGAATAGGGACAAAATACAACAACCACAAATACATAATGGAGATAGAAAGAATCTAAAAATTACAAAATTTTCAAATTTTAAATATTAAATATTAAAATTAGATATTAAATTATCTAAATAAAGTATAATATAATCATATAAAAATCTAATAAACTTTAGCAAACGATATTCAATAAAATAAGAGAAAAATAAATAAAACTCGGCAACAATTGTTTACTTGTTGAATGTTGTCTAACGTTCGACAACTAATTTACTGTTTCTTAATCAGGAAATGGTATCCATTTCTCTCCACCAGGTTATGTTTTTGTGCTAAGTTCATTAGAAAGAAAAAAGCAGATCTTGAAAAAAAAATCGATTACATTTTTGTGGCATTATTAGCTGAATTTTGTCAACACATATCATTCTATTTGTTAAGAGAAAAAAAATGCTTTGCCAACAAAATGTATTGATTACCTGATAGAAACATCAGATACTGTAAACTGATTGGTGGCATTGATAAAGGTAAGTACAGGTAAATTGTATGTTGCTTCACTATTGTTCAAATTTCCACGCTTGAATTTCCGTTTCTTCGAACTTTTGGAATGCTCAGCGGCAGGGAGGTTTCTCTTCAGATTTCAACAGTAGGTAGCAATCATGACTGCGTCTCAGCGACCCTTATACCTGTTCTTTATCTCTTTCCGATCCTGATGGAATCTCTACCCCTGCTCGTCACTCATTGACTCCACGTTTTCAGGAAAATCGGCCCATATGTGAAAATAGATAGTTCGTCTTGACGCTCGTGTTGCAGTCGCGGTTTCTGAAAGCAGTCTGCAAGTTGGTGACAAGTTCTGCATAGTTTCCGGCATTTACGCTGCCAACAAAGTTCTTCACTACCAAAACAAATGCCGCGTCCAGTTCCATTTCGTTCATGGAATTTTCGAACTCCGGATATCTGATGAGGTACCGGATCTGAAGACCGTCAAAGATGTCAGCTTTCAACTTCTCCGTAGTCGATCTTGGAAAAGCCTGTCACAAGTAAGTGAAGTAGTCACTATCCTTGTCCAGGGTCTTGGTGAACTGCTTGATTAAGCTGAGCTTGATGCATAGTAGCGGGAAAAATATTCTGTTTCTGCCCACCAGAGCGTCGTGTATGACGTTTCTTTCTTTGCAAGACACCAATTCCTCTCGCACATGCCAATCCTTCTTCATGTGATGCTGAGCATCAGTATTGGAAAGTTTTGATGTCTGATGATTTCAAACTAATCACTTTTCGATATAACCACCAGAACTATCGAACCAGAATACTTATTGCCATTTAAATAATCATTTCCAATCAAAGCAATTATTTGACATGGCATTTAACCCCCACTACTTCTAAAATGCTTCACAAATGCGTACATGTAAAGAAAAACGTAAAAAGAATGACATGTGACCATAGCTCCGAAACTTCACCTGATTAAGCAAAATCAAAGCTTACACCTATATTTATATTATACAAAAAAAATCTAACACCTATATTTATATTTATATATAATAAAGATATACCACCCATATTTATATTTATATACAAAAATCTAACATCTATATTTATATTTATATATAAAAAAAACTAACCCTATATTTATATTTATATATAAAAAATCTTACACCTATATTTATATTTATATATAAAAAATCTAACACCTATATTTATATTTATATATAAAAATCTAACACCTATATTTATATTCATATATAAAAATCTAACTCTATATTTATATCTATATATAAAAAATCTAACATCTATATTTATATTTATATATAAAAAACCTAACCCTATATTTATATTTATATATAAAAATCTAACACATATATTTATATTCATATATAAAAAATCTAACACCTATATTTATATTCATATATAAAAATCTAACACCTATATTTATATTTATATACAAAAATCTAACACCTATATTTATATTTATATACAAAAATCTAACACCTATATTTATATTTATATACAAAAATCTAACATCTATATTTATATTTATATACAAAAATCTAACACTTATATTTATATTTATATACAAAAAACCTAACCCTATATTTCTATTTATACATAAAAAACCTTACACCTATATTTATATTTATATATAAAAATCTAATACCTATATTTATATTTATATATAAAAATCTAACCCTATATTTATATTTATATATAAAAATCTAACACCTATATTTATATTCATAAATAAAAAATCTAACACCTATATTTATATTCATATATAAAAAAGGCTCGACTTACTGAGAATACTAAACAAATACAAATATACCAAAACGAACAAACATACAGAAAAACAACAAAAGGCTCTTTATATACGATGTGCCTTTAATCAGTTTCTAGACATTTTTGGACAAGTATTTAAAATTGTTGCAGACTCTTGAAAATTCAGTATCTGATTGCTACACATCTTATGAGATGGCTGACCAATTTTTATGATTTCAGGTTCAAATGAACAGCTACAGCAGGAAAGGAATACACCCTACTAGAGCCTGATTAACAAAGTTGGAGATATTCAAAAATGCAATCTTGATGTGAGGACACTTTAGAATAAGGATATG
The DNA here is from genome assembly GCF_053919585.1 of Euprymna scolopes. NCBI lineage: Eukaryota > Metazoa > Mollusca > Cephalopoda > Sepiida > Sepiolidae > Euprymna > Euprymna scolopes. Next base: position 41,248,193 of record NC_136503.1, read on the forward strand.
CAGTAAAGTTCTGTTTTAAATTTTAAAAACTCGCACAGAAACGTACGGAATGCTTCAGACTGCTTTAAAACCATCTTGCGTGAACCGAGCACCAGTTTTTGAAGGCCATAAGTTATTCAAGAACAGCAGGGAGTCTGTGAGGGATGATGAGATGTGTAGGAGGAGTAAAGAAGTCAGGACACCAGAGTTGATTGGTTAAATTAATAATTTTATGCATAAAGACCATCGTGTGTCCATAGAGACAATAAGTGCACAGTTCGATATCAGTGTAAAACTGTACATGCAATTATTCGCGAGGAACTGAGCATGCAGAGGATTTGCGCAAAGTTTTTGTCCCAAGGGTGCTCAGAAAAGATCGAAAAGAAAAAACGTTGTCATGTTATGAGATGGTCGACCTGATCAATTCAGATCCCACAGTTCTTGATGTTCTAGTGACCTGCGATGAGGTCTGAATATACCTCTATGACCCGGAGACTAAGAGACGGAGTTCCCAGTGGAAGCATTCTGGCTCTCCTCGACCCCAGGAGGCAAGACATAGAAAATCCACGAAGAATCTTATAATTATCCCTTTTTTGACAGCACGGGCATGATCTACGTGAACTAGGTTTCAACTGGACAGATAGACAACAAGGAATACTATAGTGAGACCTTAAAGAGATTGCCTCGGAAGAGGCCAGCACTTTTCAAATCAGGTCAGAAGCATTTTCACGAGAGCAATACACCAGTCAACATTTACATCCTACTCACAGACTATTTGATTAAGATGGGTATTAAAACAGTTCCTAACCCCCACTATAATCCAGACCTTGCTCCCTGTGACTTTTGGTTATTCCCTAAGCTCAAGGAAAATCTTAGAGGCTGTCGTTATGAGACCATTGAGGAGATGAAGGTTATTGAAACGTTCACACAAGATGACTTCCATAAGGGAATTCAGAAGTTGTAGGAATGGTACAGCAATTGCAATCGGAGCAGATTAATTCGAAAGGGACTAGAGTTTCATGCGTGTACTATCAATCAAAGTGTCCATACGAAAAAAGTCTGGAAACTTATTTAAGGCACCTTGTGTGTGCGTATATATATATATATATATATATATATATATATATATATATATATATATATATATATATATATATATATAAGCTTTTCAATAGTACTGGGTGCAATGCCATTATTAATTAAGTCATTTCTTATAGTTTCAGCATTTATTAAAGAAGAAAAGGTGTGACAACGAAGAGAAACTAGATTACATTTTTAATGGGATTTTTTTTACTTAGCTCTAATTCAATGTTTACAAAAACACAAATTAGACAAAAAGCTGTGAAGTAGGAAAACATTCTAATAAGATATCTTTTGACCGACTCTTTTCAAAATGAACGTCGGTAACGGATGAGCCACATCGTTTAAAAACCTGGTTAAAAGACTATCAATTACTAGCGGGGGGGGGTAGAAAAAACTTAGTATGGGCAAATGAGAAAAGAAAACAATCTCATCGAACATAAGTTCCAAATTATGACTATGTTCCTTCTGTTTAAACAGAGACGGTTGACATAAATTAATAGATTCTGCCTCGAGAATTTTTAAGTGGATCTTCGAGCGTGCCCTATGTAAGATAAAGAAAGTTTCATCCGTGTACCTTACAGTGTAGATCTGGCACTGCAATAAATGTTCACCGATGGTCGACTTATGAGCCTGTACACGCCCGAATGTGTCTACGTATCGAATGGGGGACATGTTTAGAAATTCTAATCTGCAAGCACTAAATGGTGCCCCACGTAGTCAGCCTCGTACTAACTGTTAAAACGATAAGGACATTAAAACTTTGGGTATTTATATTACAAAACCAGACAAAGGCTCTGGAGTCGTCATTCGTTTGTATGGAGAAAATGATGATGATAGTTAGCAATGCTACAAAATTGAAACAAGTTAGTTATTTAAAACAGAGACCAAACTACAATCTCACTCCCTCAAATTTCAAAAAGGTTGATGACTTTCCAAAGAAACTTGCGAGCAAATTCGTCCTGTGGGTTTTCAACGTCGTCGATGTAAGTTTTACTCAAAGTCCATAAGGAAAATGTTCCTACGAGTTCTGTTCTTTCAATGTTGGGTTTCGCCCGTGTTGAAGCTCGACTGAATCCATGAAATAAATAACTACAACAGAAACGTAAAGCAGATATATTGAAAGCAAGAAAGTATATGCAATATTTACAAAGATTCCATTGGTATAGTCATGTGGAGATCGTTCCTGGAGGTGTCGGCTGGGTGGTCATCGACTCCCGATCTCGTGTCCCTCTGAGTCGCTGGCTGAGTCTGGTTGGGTCTCTCCTGTCTTTACAGTACCAACCATATTTGTATAGGTGACACTCCACATATGCTAATTAGGTAGATTCTACCACAACAGCCCGACATGAACTGAGTAAATGTTGAACCGAAATCCTTACACCTGTTCTGAGGATATACTCTGGATTCTGCATTCCTTATATTTTTCAGTTTACAGAATTAATTCGTGATGTCAAGGATTCATCGAATACTGGGTATTTATGGTCTTATGAAATATCCAATTTGTTCACCAATGTGAAACTATCGGGATTTGTGCCGATAGTCATTATCGAAGTTTTCTAGCTAAGCTCTCATTTCCTGAACATATATTTCTTGAGCTTATGGGTTTAGCTACTAAATCAGTTGAATTTAGTTTTGACGGGAACATGTATCGTCAAGTTGATGGGGGTAGCAATGGGAAGTCCTTTGAATCCAACATTGGCCAATATTTTTGATAGGTTTCAGGATCAACTGCTTTTTAATCAGTTTCCGAAACTGATGTGCTGTTTCCGCTATGTGGATGACATTTTTGTCATGTGTTCTTCTTGTACGGAAGCTGAGGGGTTGAATGAAGGGATAGGATAATATGGTAAAAAGTATTAAATTTGTTAAATCATCTTTATTCCTCCGTAATTTATTAAATGCGATAATATGGTAAAATTAACATTTTTAATTCATTTTTATTCATTCGTAATTTGTGTACACGTCTAGCTTTGTATAATGACCCCTGACAGCCTGAATCTAAAGAAAATATATTTTCATTCCTTTTTCATCCTTTCTTTTTTTTTCTATTTCCTCTTCTCTTAATTATCACTTATTCATTTTTCACTCTTTTTCCTCTTTACTTCTCTTCCTTTTTAATTTTTTTAATTGTTAAATCTTTTAAATTTTTACTCTGATGTTTTTATTATTATTTAACTTACCTTAAAATTTGAAAGCTGGATTTTTATGGCTCGTTTCCCGTTTCTATTGCTATATTTTATTTTCCTATCTTTAATTCTCTTTTTAGAATTGCTTTTGAAATTTTCTTTTGAACTTTGAATTCAATTTTCTAAAAGTTTTTCTCTAATATCGAAAATCTGAAATCTGAATATTTTGTATCTTAGATGTGTTCACTCTTTGTTCTCATTACGGATTTACTATCTTGGATTTTATTTAACAAAAACGTAATCTTGTCGAATTTTGAACTTATTTTACTGCCCCTCCCCCTTTTTGGAAGTAGTTTAATATATTCCTCTTGTCTGATACACCAGTTTTTATATCCCAGTATAAATCTTTATCTTGACTGGATTGAAGCCTAGCAATTCTTTGAATTCTACTAATTACCTTCCCGTTTCGAGAATTCCTGGATTTTTCTACTGTCAAATCAATTCACAGGATTCTATCGGTGTTCTAAGGATTTTGCCATGCTGTACAAATACTTTCAGCATTTACGAGGATTGTATTAAGACTAGATGCTCCACGCGTTTTTACCTTGTTGATTTGCCAGATTCTTCGCTCTCCGGAAATCTAAACTAAAAACTTCACCGGAACTTGCATTATTTTTTTAAAATTTTATATTAAAATAATATAATATAATAATATTATATTATATTATTTTAGAGTTTATTTTGAACATATTTTAATAGTTTTGGAACATCTTTCTGATCCCATTTTCTTCACTTTGAAATTGTTATATTTTTATTTATGTACCTTCGTATATCCTATTGGCTGTTTCTATCTTCTCTTCTTATTTCTCCACTTTCTCTTCTATTTTCCCTATTTTCCCTTTCTTTTTTATTATTTGCTCTTCTTTAATAATCCCCATTATTTCACATATATAATTGTAAGATTTATAATTAAATTCTGTGAAGTAAGGAAAAATATAGAATTTTTAGAAAAAAAATTATTGTTTGAAACAAGGAATACAAGAAATTTAAAGTTTTTTTCCTTATCCATGGTTTTTCGATGCATGGATAATATCTTCAGAAGAAATGTATTTAGCAAAGTATGAATAACCATAAACATTGCTATTTAGCAAAAATATATTGAAAATGTATATATATATATATATATATATATATATATATATATATATATATATATATATATATATATATATATATGAGCTGTAACAATTGTTTGCTCTAATTATTAAGAAAAAATAATTTTGGATGAATATAATAAGTTTCTGTTATTACTGTATTTCGAGATGCACGATTCGAATATTTCCTCTCAACAATATTTTAGAAAACTGTAAACCCCAAGATTAATTAATCTGTGATTTAACTTATCTCATTGTTCGGTATATATATATATACATATATATATATATATATATATATATATATATATATATATATATTATATTATATTATATTATATTATATTTACATTTGTACTACTCTTCTGATTTATCCTCATATGTTGTACCTAATTTTAATTACTTTTTACCATAGCATCCCATTCCTCCATTTTCATTTCTAATCAGTTTTTCTATATTTTCATTTTATATAATTCTGGCACTTCTTCTCTTCTGATGAGAAGCATTTAGTATCGAAATGCCATGGCTTAAAGAGTATTTTTTAATAATTTTTCATTTCTGTATTATTCTGATGATATAATAAAGTTATACATAACTTTTATTATCTTTCATTTAATATTATTGTTTGCTCCACTTAATAGGGCTAAGCTTTTCTTATCTTGATAAGTTTGGCTTTGGTAAAAGTTTTCTCTTTGATAACATACACACACATACACACACACATATATATATAAGGGGGTATATTCTGTTTAAAAAAAACAGGGTAAAAAGTGCTAAGTACTTTAGTAGAGCTAAATATGTTTTTATTATTTCAATTTGGGTTTTTTTTTTACTTAAATCATTACAGGTTGCTTGTGCCCTGTCGCTTGATACACGCCAAAAAACACCGAGGTTGAAATAATAAAAAAACATATATATATATATATATATATATATATATATATATATATATATATATACAATATATATACATATATATATATATATATTGATTAAGTTCAAGTATATTGTTAACATTAACTTAAAATAGTTTTTCAAAAGTGCTCCATGAGTGGGAAACATTTGGTGATCATCATTCAATCCCGGAACATGTCAGGTCTGCCTGCTACTTCGAAAATAAAAATTAAATGTTTCAAGAGTTCGCATACATTTCTGGATAACACCCGATGTGCAATTTGTTTTGGATTGCTTCTCTTTATTCTTCTTATATATAAAATGATTTTTACCTTGCCACATCAATTTCACTATAAAATAACTGAATATTTCCAAAACAAATCTCTCATTCCCACTACTTATAGCGCTTTATAAAGCTTGTTTGACGAAACTATGCATGTACATTTTAAATTATTACGTTTAATCCATACAAAATGCCTGTCACAAATTCGTATTCCCACACAAACACTTTCACTCTTCATCCGCGAAGCGCTCCCACTCGCTTCACGCCACTACCAGAAAATTATCAACAAGTATCATAATTTATATAGCATAGATACTTCTCAGATTTATGGATGTTCAGATTTTCTAAAAACGCAGGTACCATCAATTTTAGATTCCGTTAAATTATTATATCAATACTATATAAAACTTTATTGAATTAAACAGACTATTCATATAAATTACATTTATCACAACTACTAGAGAACCATTTCCTTATACAAATTTATAAATAGTATACAGACATATTTCTGCAGTTAAACTCTTTCATACTTTTTTATACTGATAGCACGTTCTTTTCCATTATCAACCAATAACGATCCTTCAAAAAAAACCATATCCTTTCACATAATTTATGCAACTTTCACTAAACATTTTCTTTTTTTTTCAGTATCATATCACTTAATAAACTATTAATAGTAATAATTTAACACAGGTTACGATTTTCTTTTTTTAATATACAGGAAATTATCGTCGTTAAACTTTTAATTTAACTTCAGCAATATACTTAATCATTTGACACTTCAGTAACTGTAAAAGATATCTTTCTACATTTCATCAATTGTTATCGTTTGGCGGAATCATCGAGTAAGTAAAATACGCTATATGTTTTTTTAATTACTTGAACATCAACTTCTTTCAGCGGAAGTGTTTTTTCGTCGACTTTCACAATAATAAAATACATTTCTATTTCTAACAGTTTAACTTGAGGCACTATCATTTTCTTCCTGCCCACATATACAAAAATGAATAAAAAATACGATTTTTTTCTACCCAATTTGCTAACCTGCATTAAAGCATATTCAGACGACGACTTATTTGCTTTCTCGTTTTACTATTTGTTGTGGTGTAACCGTTGAAAGGAATAACGACAAGACTCGGAAACAGTGAAATGAATAATATATTAAACAGAAACGCAGACGATTATGTTGGTTGAGTTGCAAGGAACTCCGCTCACCAGAAGGACAAGTAATGTTACGACTTTGAGTCTTGGCCCAGACTCAGAGGAAGAGTTTGTATTTCTGTTTATATATTATTCATTTCACTGTTTCCGAGTCTTGTCGTTATTCCTTTCAACAATTACACCATAACACTGTTGTATTGTCGGGCGGTATATAAACATGATTTATATAACATATGGCTCTTTTAATGCTGTGATATATATAGTGTGTCATCTAGTGGTTAAAATGTTTAATTGTTGTTATGTATGGGTGTAGGTATTTCACATATAATAAAACAGTTCATTAACGTTCAATTTGTGTTGTGCAGGCAAACAAGAAATACTTCTCTTCGTTGTGACTTCGTCTCTTCTCATTATTCAAGATCATCTCTCTCCGAAGGAAACTAAACTAGAATAGGTTATATATTTGATATAACTTTATTCTTGACTTTCTTTCGGAGTCGCAAGACGTTGAAATTTTCTACTTTATGCTAGTTAGTTGTGGTTAGAAGCTAAGAAAAAACAAGTCTTACCGTGGGTGCTCAGCGAGTGAGTTCAGACCGAGAAAAGAAAAAACAAAGATGGCGGCCAGCATTTTATTACGTGCGTTCTCGCATAATCTCGTGTGCGCATGAAGCTGGAAACTACAAAATGAGCTTCATTTCTCGGTGCTGAGCGATTCCAAATCGGGCAGGAGTACACGCTTCGGCAGTACTTAGACTGAAATTATAATCCTTTTTTGTGTGTAAGAAGTGAACCCCCCCCCCATTACGGAGGTTCAGTTATGTTTCTCCCAGCTTCCAAAACGCGGAGACGATATCTTTCGTGTTAAATTCTCGAAATATTTTCGTCCGACTCCAAACTCTAAACTAAACTCATTACGTGTATCACCAAACTAGCTCATTACGTCATTAAATTCCACGTGACAAAGACATACATATGATGATCTACCTTCCTCAAGTATTTTGTTAATGTTCTAACATCCTTTTTCACCGATTTAACATTTTTGGAACTATTTTAACTGAAATAACTTTATCTATAAATATTTATTTCGCTTTGATAACATTGTTTCTCGCATTCTACTTTTACACATATTTCTACCGATCATAATAATAATCGTCCAGATAATTTGGTGTTGCCCTGTAAATATCTAACGTTACTTTAATGTCTTCAAAACAAAACTGTGCTGATACTTTTCGATCAGACTTGATATTAAAGAATTCCTGTTTTAATAAAAAGTATATAATCAAATAAGCAATAGCTTAAAACAGTTTACTTGAAGCGTTGTTTAATGTGTATATAAGTAGAAATGTAAGTTTATAGAAGGCAGAACAATGCAAAGGTGTAATGGATAGACTCAAACTGACACAACTTAAGATATAATGGCGGAACCAGCTATGCAATTTAACTTTTATTGATCCAATTCATATATATATATATATATATATATATATATATATATATATATATATATGCATGACTTTATTTTTTTAAATAGGTGTTCAATAAAATATAGACAGACGGTGTCTATATGATGCGCAACAGATACTGGACCTAAACTGCGCACGCAAGTTTGGAGCCATGGTGGAAAGTCCTGTGATGATGGAGTGAGACTACGCCAACACCGAGCGATAAAGCACTGAGGCCCCGACTAATCATCGTCAACACTGACGGACTGCATGATGATGATGATGATGATGATGATGATCAGTAAAGTATTTATTTAGGTGGTTTGATTCCAAGCTTAGACGTATAATCTCTTTGGTTAAAACCCTTTCCCAGGCAACACCGGGACACGGGTGGCTAGTTACGCGATAAAATTAAACCACCATCCAAAAATCAAACACAGTAATAAACGCAAAAAAAATAAGCGTTTTGTTTTCAATGAAACCTTGACATTTATCGAAATAAAGAGAACTTCTGCGGCATTTTACCTGCTTTGTAGGCAACGCGGACTGAATGTCTTTTTACTGTGGACATTTCAATAGCTACCCACAAGCTATAATTGTCGACTTTCTACTCAGCTTTCGGTGCCCACAGTACGGATACACGTACGTCGACTGTGATTTGAGGTATGTCGTCAAAGGAATATGTGGTGGCTTTCGGCAATGATTTGCAACAACTTGCTGAATATCTTCAAATACAATAGGTTTGCACGTTCACTATCACATTGACCGATTAGCAACAATGTTTTTATGGACTCTATTTAAAAAAAAAAAAAAGGTCCTCACAATGTTTAGCGCAATTCCTTCTTCATCTTCTTATTCTCCTTCTGCTACTACTACTACTACTACTACTACTACTACTTTTAATTAATCCCAGAGAGATCTTCTGCACACTCGATTTTTCATACAGTCTTACTTTGGAGTAAGAGATGAAAACTTACTTAAAACGGTTCGATATGAAACTTACTTAGTTGATGAGTGTGTTCTACTTGATAATATATAAACAAATATATATATATATAATTCTTCTAATTAACTTTTTTTTAATTGACTAATTTTTAACTATCTATATATTTCTTTCCTCTCTCCATGCTATGTTGTGCCAGCCCCCCCCCGTGCTCAGGTCAACAACTGACCTCTGACCACATCGGAAACTGTGGCTCGTGGCCGTCTTTTTTAACCGGGAGGGCTTCACAAAATTCTCTGCGACTCTGCGTTGGTTTCTGCTGAAAAGCAAAGTTTTGCATGCACGCCGGAACGGAAAAACAAACACTCAGAATTCTAGCTACGCAAAGTTAATTTCACAAAAGTTACAGTTTCTTTTACATATGTACATCGTCAGTTCACCAAAACATTTTAGATCTCACAAAAATCTTATTCTTCGTTCACTGGATGGTGGTCAGGATAAGGGGGGGGTCCCGACCGTTCTGGGGGCGGTTTTGCTTTCTCGAGAATTAGCTTAAATCTGCTCAAAACAATCTGGGCCTTTGCTTAAATATTAGGGTAACAGGGTTGGGTTGGGTAATCTGCCAGACCAACCAAAATTCAACACGTTAAAAAGGGAATACCCAGCCATTTTACGTGTGTGCAATTTAGCAAATCGTCCATAGTTTGAAAATCTGGGACCAAAAATGAAATCTTTTCACACGACCCTAAGGGATCAAATCCTATCATTCAGAAAGCCATAGGTTGAACAGGTGTTCTCCAGGCCAACAAGGACAAATCTCGTTTCTACATTATTCTGACGTTCCCAGTTATTGGATTTTTTAAACAATAAAATTTATGTTTGTTTTCTTTTTAAGTACAATGCTCATCCTTTTTGATAGGTTACCTGCCGCTGTCCGGAATTCAATTAACGTTCAATAGACCAGCGGTTCTCAACCTTTTTTGACCCATGGACCCCTTTTCCCTTCTTTTTTTTCTTGGTGGACCCCCTTATAATTTTTGGTCATAAAACAGTATTCTATTTCTCAATATAATTTTTTGAGCTTTTAATAAACAAATAAATATTATATAATTAAACTTTATTTTTAAATGAAAACTAATTTAATGCAAATAAAGTATTTTACAACAATTATAATAATGAAAACTTGATTAACGCTAACTGTTTTTTGTGTTTTTGTTTTTGTAAATTCACGTAATGGAATGAATGTGTGTGTATGTGTGTGTGTGTGTGTGTGTGTGTGTGTGTGTGTGTGTGTGTGTGTGTGTGTGTGTGTGTGTGTGTGTGTGTGTGTGTGTGTGTGTGTGTGTGTGTGTGTGTGTGTGTGTGTGTGTGTTTTGGTACTTATGCAGGATACGGGCCGTGCTATTTTGTAGATAGGATTTTTAAGTTATACTCAATTTTTACGGTATGTTTTGTTCCATTAAATTGTTAGATGAATGTACATACATCTCAACCTTTTCCCGGCTATCGCCCCCAAAAGCTATTTTTGACTTAAGTTAATTCATAATCGCCTCCAAGAATAAATAATAACAAATATTGTAATTATGACTAACCAACACTAGAAACATTTTGTACATGCAAATGGAAAACAAATTAATTAAAAATAATTTTATTGCAAATTTACAAGAAATGTAGAGAGTCTAACTAGTGTGCGCCCTGAGATTAGTGATGTTTCGCTAAAAATTCAATGTCAGGTTTAATATTACTCAAGCAGATACGAATATCTCCACGAAAAATAATGTCAAATCTGTTTCGTTCCTTCTGTAAAATGTGATTCACAGCGCTGAATCCAGTTTCGACAAGATATGATGTTGGGAAACACAAAAGGATTTTCGACATTTGTGACCACAAATTTGGATACAGTGATTTTACAGTGTTTGATTGCCAAAATGCACACAAAGTTTCTCTTTTGAACTTTATTTGCAATTCATCATTGCATTTTATCTCGATGATTTCCTCCTGGATATTTTCGTGTGCACTGAGAGGATCACAATCGAATGGGTCAATCATCCATGGCTCAATAGTGAAGTCAAATAAATCGGAAAATCTGATTTCTAGATCATTTTTCATGGCTGACAGATGGTTACAATAAATAACAATGTCATTTTCACATAAGTTGATTTCCGCTAGTTCGGGTATATTATCAAATTGCCTTCGTTTTAAATTAATTTGAAACATATTAAGTTTTTCCACAAAAGCTCTCATCACCCATTTACATTCTATCAGGGTTATCATTTTTCCTTGCAGCAGAAGAGAGACTTCATTTAACTTACGGAAGATCCAACTAAGATAGTGTATATTTTTCTTTTGAGCTTGAATTTCGATAGCTAAGTCTGACTGTCCTTCTGTTTGTAGGAATACAACTATTGCATTAAATAAGTTTACAAATCAGTGTGTCGCCGTCCGACATTAGTTCCGGATATTGAGTTAGTGTTTTGTTTATGTAAATATGAACGAATCTGTAATATAACAGAGCGAATGAAAATTGTAAACACTTGTAAGACAATGTCACTGGAGAATCGGATTTACTGAAATAAATTGAATATTCAAAACTGACAATTCACTTATAAGAGAGCAATTCATAGGTCACGTGACCAAAGTTTCGCACTAATAGTTTAGCTACGCGTTTATAATTTCAAAAAATTTAAAAAATTTACTCGCAAAAATGTCAAAATTTTTCACAGATGAAATTGATTGAAAATCGCCCCCCAAAATTTGATTTTCGCCCACTAGGGGGCGATTCGCCCCCGGTTGAGAACCGCTGAAATAGACAATCTCTGAATTTTTAACGTGCCTCCCTCGGGGTTTGGGGGAGGGTCTCAATCTCCCCAATGGGGAGCAACATTGCTCCCTCAAGACGGTGACGTCACATATTGATTCAGTCAATTTCTCAATATTTCGTAACCCCTTTGTAAGCGTTTATATGAATATATATATATATATATATATATATATATATATATATATATATATATATATAGTAGCGTCCCAAACTAAGAGACAAAATTTTAAAACCTAATATTTGTTAGAAATAACAACTGTGAAAAGCTGAAATTTTGACAACTGGTAGTCGTTATTATCCATAATAACATACTAAAATTTGAATCATTTGCAAAGTATAGCAAAGAATTATAACAATTATTTATTTATTTTCAAAATAGGAATGTCCAAAAGTAAAGGACAATTTGAGAAAAACAATGTAAACCGCCAAAAAACAATAAAAATACAAGTACAATCAACATTTAATAAATGAACTCTTGCTCTCAATGACGGCTACACATCTTCGCCTACAAGAACGAATCAGTTCTTGACAATCCTCGATACTAATTTTAGACCATTCTTCTTGAAGCTTCATCCACAAATCCTCCGTTTTAGTGGGATTTCTTTCCATAACTTTCACTCCTAAGGTCTTCCAAAGATTTTCTATTGGATTTAAGTCAGGACTTTGCGGTGGCCAATCCATAATTTCGAAATCTTACTCGCTAAGGTAACTCATTACCACTTTTGCCTTGTGACATGGGGCATTATCTCGCATAAAGGTAGCCCTATCGAAATCTGAATTCTGTATGATTGGAACAACATGGTCTTGAACAATGTTTTTATAAATCTGCGCGTTTACACGAGTTTGTAACCGGACAAGCGGCGTTGTACCTTGGTTAGAAAACATTTCAAATACCATGACGCTTCCGCCCCCAAACTTGACAGTTTTCTTAGTACACTTAGCACTTAATCTTTCACCAATACGTCTCTTTACAATGTTTTTATTCCATCATTTCCAAATAAATTAAACTTGCTTTCATCACTGAAAAATACTTTTGCCCAATTTTCATATGTCCAAATTACATACCTGTTTGCAAACTCTAATCTCTTCTTATTCTTCGAACTAACAAATGGTTTCTTCCCGGGGTTTGGTTAAACAGCCTTATTTCTTGCAGTCGTCTAGAAACAGTGTCTTAACACATTAACACATGAGGTACGATTCATAACCCTTTTGATTTCTGTGCAAGACTTAAAAACGGTCCTTTAATGACATACGCTGCATTATTCGATCTTTTCTTACCGAAGTTTTGCGGGGTCTGCTGGTTTTAAAAGCACTAACTATTTTAACAGTATTATTGTATGATTTAACAACCCTGCCTACAACACTCTTGAAACGTTTCACTTTCTCTGAAATTTCTCTAATTTTTTTTTATTTACCTTCAGTAAGTTTTAAGACATCAAGGGAGCTAACTCCTCCTGGAGTTAACACTTGATTCTGTTATGATTTAAATTTATATCCGAGGTCTCTTTTAAGAATAGACATTGTTCCCTTTATGATTGCTATCTGTATTTCTTTACAGCTTAATCTTCCAGGGATTGCTTCTAAGTATTTTTGAAGCTTCTTTTTTATTAGACCAGTTGCTCCCGTCATAACCGGTATAATGTTTATTTCTTTCAAAGACCATGTTGTTTTTAGATCATTTTTAGGTCCTGATATTTTTATATCTTTTCCCGTTCAGCTCTATTAAGGCCAAAATCATTTGGGACTGTGATGTCGACAATGAGTGCAGTTCTTTCGGGCTTGTTCCAATATTACTATATCAGGTTTGATGGCCTTGTCTTTTATGTATCTGCCTGTATGTCTTTGTCATAGAACATTGTCACTTTTCCGTTTGATGTTATCGGTAGTGGTTCATGTTCCCAGATGTTCGACGACATGTCTAATTGCATCTCGCCACAGATCTTCCAGTGTAAGCATCTACATATTTTGTTGTGACGGGCAGTGTAATGACGATCGGCTAGCAGGATCTTGCATCCAGACATTAGGTTACTTGGTACTTTCAACAGCCGAGTGACAGAATCTGCATTGGTCGTTTTTTTTGTAGACTAGCCATTTTCTTAAATTCATTTGTGAGTAAGCCTTGGTCTTGTGCAGCTATAATTAATCGTTCTTCGTCAAATGGAAATTTGTCACTTGTAAGCCATTGGAGTGAAGCCTCCTTGTCAATGTAGCTCTGGTTCAGTTCTTCCATGAACCGGCCTGCTCTCTTATGTTGTTGCCATTCTTCTAGTCTTGCTTTCCGTTTCCTTAAGGTATACTCCTCTCTCTTCTTTCGGGCGATTAGCCTGTCATATTCTTCTACTAGCGGGGGTACCCGGCGTTGCCCGAGTGTTTGTTTCCGGGACGGGGGGGGAGTTTTAAAAAATGTTATGGTAGGTAAGTAGGAAGGATCAAACCCGGAGTCATGAGTAAAAGTAGGAAAATAAAGTGTGAAAAAAAACAAAAAAAAAACATCTGCAACGTTAACAGTTCGGCCACCAAGAAAAGTCCATTCCAGTTGTTTAGGAAAAAAAAAAACGACTACGGTAGGTCGGCGCGAACGTGAAAATATAATGTGAATTGTCCAGCACGCTAACCAGTACGCCACAGAGCACTGCAGCTTAGTTTAGTGATTTTAAATAACTTCACATGAAAGAACTACGAAGCCAAACCGGTGTTCTCTTCTCAACTGTTCCTTGTGAACGATCCCCAAACGGTGTTAAGTGGTGGCAGGAGGAGGAGGAATTTATTAGAGAGAAAATATTTTACCACTTCCATTGATCTTAACCGATTTTGGCCGTGACTTCTCAGCAGAAAAAGTATAGAAATCTAAGATTATCGAGGAATTTGAGAAATAATAAGCCTATAACACACCTCAGATATTGTTCTGCCGTTTGTGCATATTATATTTGCATGAAATATCTTGATTTTTAATCCTATTAATGTCAAAATCAGACGGGAAAAAATGAGTTCATTTTATTTATATAGAAGATAGATAGAAGAAGAAGAAGAAGAAGAAGAAGAAGAAGAAGAAGAAGAATAGATAGAAGAGAAGAGATTGTGTTATCCAGTGTGTTACCACTGAAATTTTTGCCAAGCTTTGCAGTTGATGTCTACTCTACTGAGGCAGACATTTGGTGTGATGTTCATTCACCATTTTTATTTTTGGTTCAGAAGAATACTTGATATATTCGCCTATGCTTAGCATTGAAGCTCGATATGCGTGGTTAATTTCAGTGGGCCCTAAACCACCTTCCCTCCGTGCTGGGAACAGCCTGCCCATGCACTAATATTTGTAAATGACTTTATGAAGGGCCAGCATTTTCCGAGTTTTTACGTCAAGGTTATCAATGTAGTTCTGTGGCTAATTCCATAAGATACAACGGATATTGCCAATTGATTGATTGAAGTAATTTTGTTTTTCTCTGATAATTCTGATGAGAGGATTTTTTTAAGTCATTCTCCCTGCACTTTTTCTCTCATCTTTCTATGTTCAAGTGTCTCATTCTCCTTTACTCCCAGGTATTTATAGACAGCATCTTCTTCAAGGTCTTCAATAGAACCATGGTCAAGATTAAGATGTCCTGATGCTGTCTTTCTTCCTTTCTTTATGTTGCACTTATCGCATTTGTCGAATGAAAACTCCATGCAGATGTCCTCTGTACAATTTTTAACAATGTCTATCAGACACACAAGATATTTCTCGAATAGCTTCACAATAGCTAGACTCACAGAGTAATCAAGTTTTGGGCGTTTCGCCATGGTGCCGGCTGATGCAACGTTTACAAATGACTAAGTAAGACTTATTCTTTAGAGGAAATCAAAACATTTGAATATAGCATACTGTTTTCATCGTTTTTCTCAATTTTGTCCCTTACTTTTGGGCGTTCCTATTTTGAAAATAAATAATTGTTATAATTCTTTTTCTATCCTTTGCAAATGATTCAAAGTTTAGTATGTTATTATGGATGATAACGACTACCAGTTGTCAAAATTTCAGCTTTTCACGGTTGTTATTTCTAACAAATATTAGGTTTTAAAATTTTGTCACTTAGTTTTGGACGTTACTGTATATATATATGTATGTATATATATATATATATATATATATATATATATATATATACATACATACATATATATATATATATATATATATATATATATATATATATATACTAGCAAAAGTACTCGTCGTTGACTGGGTTCAAAAACAGCCTACAGAAAATGGACTCTGATTTATGAAAGTATGATAGGTTATGAAAAGGAAAGGTTGTAAATTTGGGGGTATCAAAACCAAAGCAAAATATGATGAAAGTAAAATAAAACAGATAAACCCCATAATTTATTATACCATACCTATTCACACTGAAACACTTATCACAATATTCTGTGGATCTATATTAAAAAAACTTGTTAAACTTTATGACATATTTCCATTCTATGGAGGTCAGGTGCGTACGAACGCCCCATAATTTTATCATACCATATTTCTTCAAACTGAAACATAATTATGAAAGTATACTTACGCAGATAGATATGAAAAGTCTTTATTCAAGTTTGTACCTATTTCCATTCTACGGAGGCCAGGCACGAACGCAGAGCCCACAATTTTATCATATCATCCCTATTTAAGTTAAAACATACTTATCAAAGTATTATTATGTACACCTATATCAAAAACACTTGTAAACGTTTTCTTATTTTTAAATTTTTTATTTCAATACTTTGTGGACCAGGCGCGAACGCAGACCCCACAATTTTGATGAACTACCGTTCTGCCAGATCAAACATACCCATTCCTGTGTCTCGATACATCTTCTATCATTATATGTAATCAGTTTTTTAAAATAGTCAACCATATAGGAGCCTATTCGTGACCAGACACACACACACACATATATTCAGCTTAATCTATATATCTATAAAAGTGAACGTGTCTGTCTGTCTGTCTGTCTGTCTGTGTGTCTGTCTGTCTGTGTACATTTCCCTACGCAATAACTCTGTCAATTTTTAGTCTATAGACTCGAAATTTGAAATACCGGGTACTGAGATTTGGGAAAATCGATGTGAC
The DNA here is from genome assembly GCF_053919585.1 of Euprymna scolopes. Taxonomy (NCBI): domain Eukaryota; kingdom Metazoa; phylum Mollusca; class Cephalopoda; order Sepiida; family Sepiolidae; genus Euprymna; species Euprymna scolopes. The sequence continues at coordinate 41,265,174 of NC_136503.1, forward strand.
GGGTGTCAGCCAGAAATTTGGCTGTTAAGGGGTCAAATTTCAACGATTTTACCTTTAAGAACTCTACCAAACTCCTCCGACAATTTTGGGTCTAGACACTTGAAATTTTAGATTTAGGTTCCTTGAACCTGGATCTAACTTAATAAAGTGATTTGAGCCCGAAAGAATAAATTTTAAGGAGTCATAATATGGGTCAAAGTTTTAAAAAATTAACCATTTTTTTTTTTGTTTTTTTTGCTTTTTTTGCACAGCATACACCTCCAAACACCCGAGCAACGCCGGGCACCCCTGCTAGTATTATATATATATATATATATATATATATATATATATATATATATATATATATATATATATATATACTACATTCTAATGGGCGACATTTTATACGAACCTTTTCTTTTTCTAAAACAAAAAATCGGTACTATTAAGAAACGGTTTCGTTCATGGGAGAACAACCAATATTTATATGCTGATTCCAGATTTTTCTTCCATGGACTCATTAGAAACGAAAAGATTTTCTTTCAGAAAAAAAAAAATACATGACGATGCTGCAAATAAAATTTCCCCCTACCCCAAGAAAACAATTAAAGCAAAATGGCTGAACTTTATATTATATATATATATGCTTTTATTTACTGTATTGCCATATATTTTCACTGAAAGAGAACCTTCTGGTTTCTAAGAGGAAAATAAGACGATTAAATTGTAAATGTATAACATCAAACATTATTTTATTAAAAAAAAAGAGTCATCACTTATCAAGGCCCAGAGGCCACTTGAGGATAAGGGTTAATGAGTGTACAGTAGTCAATGGGACAATGACGTATTAATCGTTAGTAGTGGAAATTTGGTAAATTGAATTACTTAAGGGGAACGGCTCATCAAGAACTTGTTTACGTTGGACTTGAAGACGATCAGATTGTAGTCAGCTGGAAAGCAGGCAATCGGAAGAGAGTTCCACAGGTGTGCAGTTCTAAGAAATAAGCTTTGCTCATGGAATCTACGTTTAGGTTTCGGCACGGATAAAGAGTGGAGGAAATTATTGATAGTGTTTTCAGCTAGACGAGTATTTCTTGTGAAAGTTTGGCGAGGGACGACTATGGACTGGAGTTCAGACGAGCACTTGCCATGAAAATAACTTAAAATAATTTAAACAGTTCATGAAAATATGGCATGCAGAAAGCTCTATTTAGATATTGACATTTAATATACATGCACTATTTTATAACATTATTTTGTATTATTGATTTAAATAGAAATGAACCGTTTAGACAGCAATATCTACTATTATATAAAAAGAACTTCATGTGTGCGAATTCAATTTTTTTACAAATGTACTTTATGTGCCTGACAGTGTTCTTAGATAGTTTCTGTATTCAAATATCTTCGATAACTATCGATTATCGAAAAATAGGCAATTAATCGATTTGATTACAAAATGGGCGATTTCACATATTTCGATGACAATAAAATGTGAGAGTGTGAAAGATTCGTTGATCCTCATTCAATACCGAACAACGTCAGGTTTCCGTGCTAGTACATCATAAATAAATTGTACGGCATAATCACGTTGACACACCAAATCACCGAAGTTAGGCAACGTTGAGCCTGGCTAGTACCAGATGGGTGACCATTCGGGAATTCTAGGCGCTGTATGTGCTTTCCACTTATCTTCTCCACTGGTATTCAACAATACCGACTCAGGAGAGGTGTTGTTCGAGATTGCGCAACTTTTGCCACAAAAATTTGCACTCTTACAGTGGGTATCCACAGTCTGTCAAGACTAAAGTAAGCCTTGTTTTATATGATAAATTTTTAAAAATTGTATTTATACATATGTGTGTGTTTGTGTGTGTGTGTGTGTGTGTGTGTGTGTGTGTGTGTGTGTGTGTGTGTGTGTGTGTGTGTGTGTGTGTGTGTGTGTAATAGATTATCTTAGTTTATTGCTTGTATCCCACTCTTTACTACATCAGACACTGTGTAGATCATTCGGACTAAATTTCGAATTCTTTTGAATAAAAGTTCTGAGCACGATATCATATGAGGACACATACCTTCCTTCTTACTAAAAATAAACGTATATCCATGCATTTCATCAAACATGTCCCAGCAAACAAATGCAAGCGTGTATATCTATAATACACAAATTGATCCGAACTCAATAAATAGGTTCTAGCGGCCATTTTCCTTTTTTTCTTCTTCTTCTTTTTTTATTCCCGCGTCAGTTTCGTTAAAGTTAACATTCCAAGTGAATTAACCTACTCTGATGCGGATGGAATACGGCCGAGATTTGTTTATTCAAGTCGAAAACAAATGACCACGACGCAGTTATCTCCTTGTCGTCTGCTCCAGTGATGGGTAGATGTGGGGCGAGGCGGAGTTCAATTCGCTGGCATTCTGATTCTTTCAGACAGACGATCATGGCGGTAGGTCGATTTGTCTTATTTCGGCATCTATCTCCCGCGATCCCTACAAACATAGTTCTGAAATCCATCAGTCACGAAAGATAACCTATATCCAACGTATCCATACGATCGGTATACATGCATATTAACCAAGACAAAAGATTTTCTTCGAAGAAAATGGTCTTCAATAAAAGGTGTAGACTGAATTTATGAACCCAGCGGATATTATTATTATTTTAAACGTACGAAGCTGATTTTTTTTTAATTGAAATATGTTTATTTACAAAAATAAGTAATACTGAAAGTAATTTTTAATAGGTTTTTGTGGTCTAAAATGCTACCACAGGCAAAATAAGTTGCTCTCATGTAATTAAGAATTTTAAAAATTAATACAAATCTGGTGTGTGCAGTTTATAGAGTTTCGTGTGGACAAAAAAGAATGAAGAAAAAAATATAGCTGCCTTTTCCCTTTATATCTTACAATTTTGTCACCTAATATGCAAATGAGGTGCTTCCGGTTGGATATAAAAAGCTGATTTTTCAGAGATAGGGTTGATTTTGAATTTGGATATCAGAATAGTAAGTGTTATCAGCAATGCACAGTGCTATATAGTTTAGTTTTGATAACAGTGTCGAGTTTTGAAATTAAGTTTTGATAGCAGAGCGTCGAGATTTGGAGTAGCGAGTTTTTTTGGCAGCAATGTGTCGAATTTAACATTTGAAATTAAAATATACATTCTGTATCGTTTGACCATGAAATAATCGATACAAATTGTTATAAAACTGTAGCCAATCCTGATAAGGTAATGATTTAATCTCTATTTATAAAATTCTTTGACGTAAACAACTGCTAAAGCTTTCAATCATTTAATTCAATGTGAATTTTTAAAAAATGGAAAGCTTAATATTTCTTGTAAACTTCTTTAAATGCACAGAAATTTAAGTAATGTATATCTTAATAGAAATAAAAAAAAGTTGTCTACAAAAGGCTTTCACAGTTGATTTTTTTCTCCCATCAAATTTAACACAGAAAAAAAAAACGTGGACGTCAAAACTGTACTCTTCATTTCATTTATTTATTTATTTATTTTCTGAGAAAACCAATCTAAACATTTCTAGTTGCATCTTTACAAATATAAATAATAAAAACTCCTTAGGTAGAGTAGCAGTCTACGAAGTCAAGAGTGCCTTTGTGATTGGGTTCGAATCTCCCGCCTGATAGTAATTATCATTTTTTACACCGAAGGTTGCGTAAGCATGAACGATTAGTCTCTGTAGCGTCTTATAAAAATAATTTTCAATGTTTATTTTTGTAAAATATTATCGTTATAAAACCCTTTAAGGAAAATAAAGTTGAACCTTCTTTAAAGAATTAAGAAAAAATAGTCAACCTATACGAAAATGTGATATTCGAACTTCCTGTCGTTGAATACTCTCTGGCTGTTTATTGCTTATGCATGCTGATTTAGTATTTATAGATACGTAATATCTCTAAATTCTTGTGTTAATTTCTGGTGGCATATAGGTGGGGGTGGTAGACAAACGCACAAGATGGTAGCTCACTCTGGTTTTGCAAAAATGCTTGAGCATTAACATCTGTATTTCTCTGAAATCGATGGACCCATCTCCTAACTGTGCTGCGTCGGTTCATGAACGTTACACAGGTGTCAGTATCTGCTGGTTAGTTTATTTTTCTGCATGGAAGAATTCAATGATGCATTTCTGCTTCTGACACATGTTCATGACAGTTGATTCTTTCTTGAATCTCACACCGTCAATATTTGCAAAAGAAAGGTGAAACCTTCAGGCCATGAATACATAAATTTAGTCATCATAACAATTCAATTTGCAATGCCTCTGATCCATTCTGGCAGAAATAAGAAATAGGAGAGCTTACTTTTTGAAACGTCTCTCGTATAATAAACATTTATCGGAATAGAGATGTGTAACGATAATATATACAAAACATAAAGTTATGGTTATTTTTGCCTTAAAAGGAAAGAGAAGTTAAGAATCTGCCTCCCCTGCTCTCTTTCTCCCTTTCTCTCTTTCTCCCTTGAACTTCTAAAATACAGGATGGAACGATAAAAGTGTCGCCCTAGAAAAGACGACATTATTCCATTTCTGTTTGATGGCAACCGTTTATTTTATTTTTTTTTTGTTGTTTTTTTTTTGGAGGGGAGGGGGTTCAGATCATCTACTAGTTAGCCAATTGCGTTAAATCCCAAGAGCGATAGGAGCTTTCTATCATGTCTGAAAGTGATACATTGTTCAACGAACGAGATTAGAGATGCACCACTTTACAACTCATGCTCTCAACCGATCCAAGTTATGACAACAGGACCATTACCATCACCCTCAAAGTGCATCCTTGGATTGCCACGAATAACAAGGACGTGTCTAGGGTGATGAAAACAAAGTTTTCAGCCACGGTTACGGTCTTTGGTGTGGTTTCAAGTTGAGGGCTACATCATGCCACCTCATGTCTTCGAAGTCAACAACAAAGTGTACCTGGATGTGATGAAGAAGGTGGTGATACCCTAGTGCAATCGGGTGGCCGCTAGCAGACCCTGAGTGTGTCAGCAGGACTCAGCGCCGAGCCACAAGTCCAAAGAGACCCAGGCTTTGCTTCAGAAGGAGTGCTACGACTTCGTATCCTTCTCTCACCGGCCCTCTCTTCCCCGACCTGAATCCGCTAAACTACTTCGTTTAGTCATACGCCGAGAGCATCACCAACACGACCTCCCACAACACTAAAGTCAGTTTGATTGCCGCCTGTGGAAAAAGAATGCTCCTAATTTCGGACCCGTATCGAGGGAGTTATTGAGTCTGAAGGCGGCTACATTGACTAGATATCAGCTCTATTACATAATCAAGTTACATGAATGGATTTTTCAATAAAATTTTAAAAAATAAATCTGTAGTGCTGTGTTCTTTAGGGCAGCAAGTTTATCGTTCAACACTAATTTTTACTTGATGCTGCTCTTCTGATTGAGTAACCGACCATAGACTGATTCGCATTTTTTTTCTACTTTCCTATTGATCATCTAATTAAAACCTTTGTTCTACGATTTACGTTCTACATAAGGATTTGATCTGTTAAGAGTATAAGCATTTTGTGGCGTCTGTGCACTAAATGATCTCGTAAGTTGGAAACACGCATTTTGTTTGTATCGGCTAGAAATATAATTGCTTTGAATAGCCCGGCTTGCACGGCGAGCATAAAACCTTTTAAATTGTAAACTCGTGCAATCCAGCTTCACAATTAGCCGAAACCTTTTAAATAATACATGAAAACGACTTTTCCAAAATTATTGTTTTGAGACATCACTTAGAATTTCACAAGCGTAAATATTTTGCAGCTGTGCAAGCAATCCTTTACAAAAAAAACCCTGCAATTGCAAATCGCCCGTTTCAAATAACAAAACCGTAAATAATATTTCTTCTACACAACTCAGACAAAAATGTATATACACTTCTATTTTTAGTTTATTATTCATAGCTAATTGAATTTTACGAACCAACTAATATAGCAGCAGTAAAAAAAAACATCTCGCTGTTTCATTGTTACGAATAGATACATGGGTGGGCCAAAATAATCTTTAAATTTGAATAACTTCCACAAAATAAAAGTTAAACTCACCAAACTTTATGTGTGTGTAGACTGACCCTTCCGAGATTTTTTTGAAATAAACAAAACAAATTTTGGCCGAAAAACACTTCTTAAAACTTACATGAATTTATGAATTTTTAAAAATAGGACCATTATTTTGGCCCACCCTGTATATATATATATATATATATATATATATATATATATATATATATATATATATGTATGTATGTGTGTGTATATATATACATATACATATATATGTATATGTATATGTATATATATATATATATATATATATATATATTAAATTTATTTATACAAACATCGATGGCTACATATGTGCATGTATGTTTCTGTAATCACCTGTGCTGGTAAGATTACATCTTCAGGCTAAGAATTACCCTCGAAAACTGACATTTCAAGACAAAAAAAATTCCTTATTTCGTTTACAAAATTAGAATCTTGTCACCTAATATGGGTGGGGAGTTATGCGTGAGGGAGGATAAGTAAGGTCTTTGAACGATCCATTCCTCACAGGCTTTTATCTTTCCATATCTTAACCTCTTATTTTTTTCTTCCCTTTTATATTCTTTTTTTATTTTCATCTATCTCATATTTTAGTTTTGCGTTATAAAGTACTTGGGAATTTCACATTCTGTCTCCCCTGGTCGGTGGTCAGAGACTATGGATATTTCCGATGGCCACCTAGTGAGGATAAGCCGGTATTCTCAATTTACATACACACTCATTTTAGAAGTAAACATACACACGCACACACACACACACACACACACACACACACACACACACATATATATATATATATATATATATATATATATATATATATATATATATATACTGAGGAGTGGATACACACCGTTTGGTATATTTTACGTACACATACGCACATAAATATAAATAATAAATATAAAAATAAAATAAATATAAATATAAAATCAAGGAAGCTATCGGCCTCCTCATGAATATATATATATATATATATATATATATATATATATATATATATATATATATATATATATATATATATATATATATAGTCTTCTGCAGAATTATAATTAAGGCAGTCAAGTAGCTCCTATGCATATTCAGCTCGTGCGAACACTATGGATTGGCTTTGAATTCGCCTGAATTCGACGTTTAATATCAGGTTAACAAGACAGTTCTTGCGGTTTCTAACTTTTAAATTCAGATGAATATATCTAAGCTCAAACAAAAATTTACTGATTGAAATAAGCACCATCAGTATCAACACCCTTTTGCCAACGCAAAACAAGTGTATCTGTGCCGTAAAAATCTTGCGTTGTGGTGGCGATTACGTCGCTGAACGCGTTTTTGATATCGTTTTGGTTTTTGAAGCATTTCTCACGCAGAAAGTCGTCGAGATGCTTGAAAAAATAGTAATCCGCAGATGAGAGTTCTGAAGAGTATGGAGTATGGATGAGACAGAATTTTGTGGCTCAATTTTTTTCAATTTTCAAAGCAGGGTCGGTTTAGTAACATGTAGTCGGGCATTGTCGTAGAGAAGAATTGGGCCTTTTTTGTTGAATAATGCTTAGGTTTGTTATTAAAGTCTCTTTCACCCATTTGTTCATAGTACTTATCCGCCGTAATGCTTTCGCCTGCATTCAAAAACAAAACTGTAATGGATGCGACCAGTCGCAAACCACCAAACAGCCAGCATGACTTTCCTTTAATGCAACTCTGGTTTCGGGAAGTGTTGTGGAGCTTCGTCGGCGTCTGAGCAATGAGCTGAGTATCGACAGTCGCTGTGAAGAAAAACACTTTTCATTGCAAGTAACAACCCAGCTGGGAAATGCATAGTTATTGTTGCGTTAACGAAAAGAAGATGACACTTCATAACGGCGTTTCTTTTGGTTGTCGTTCAATTCGTGAGGCACCCATTTACTGTTCTTTTTTCATTCCAATCTCTCTCAAGTGGTTGGAAATCGTCGCATACGTAACGTCTAATAAAGAAGCAACTTATCCAACAGTTGTGCGTGGATTGGCTTCGACTAAGATCGTTATCAACATCCGATGACCGACCACTACGATCATCATCTTTTAGACTCGTCGCCACCACAAAATTTCTTAAACCACCATTGTGTTGTGCGTTCAGTAGTAGTTCCTATGTCAAACGTTTTGTTGATATCGCGAGCTGTTTCAGCAGTTTTTCGGCCTAGCTTGAATTGAAATAAGAAAAATGTGCGAATTTGCTTTTTTCCATCTTGTATTCAACGTCCTGAAAAGAAGAGATAGTTGTTTTAAAACGATTGTAATTTAAACGATTAGATCGGACCAAGAACGCTCTTTAAAATGATATATAAAGTAAAGGTATTATGACGAAAACTTATTTGAAAATAAATTATTTGAAATCAACATTAAAAATTCCGCAAGAATTTTCTTCTCAACCTAATGTTTCCAAATAGTCAACCATTTAGTACTGACCAGGCTCAAGGACGTTTAACTTTAGTGATCTAACAGGGAGCGGTGTGTGAGCGTGATTGTGCCGTATAAAGAACGGATATAAACTAGTTACGAAGGAAGTTCCAAAAGTAATGACTCCTATTATTTTATTCCGCCTGAACAGATCCAAGGGGATTGTAAATTGCATTGTTATGACGCCTGAACTTATGCATTCATGACCTGAAAGTCTCATCTCTCGATATTGACGGTGTGAGCTACTAAGAAAACAACCCTTACCATAAGTGTGCGTCAGTAGCAAATCTGAGCCATGAAATTCTTCGCAAAAATGCGAATGGTGGTGACTATGTGGAAAAATAAATTCTTTAGCATAAAAGGTTGCTCGTTTTAATGATATCAATTCCGTTTTTGTAGCTCTTCAACATTCTGAGTTTAGAGATAAGAGGATTTTCTTTTTTACCCTCGTATGACAAAGCGTGCTCTAGATGCCCAATGTACAGCCATCATTCACCGCTCCCAAAAATGCATTGAGAATGATGGCGACTATGTAGAAAAATACATTCTGGAGCACAGAAGGCCGTTTCCATCTTTGTAGCTCTTCAACAAGTTAAAAAAAAATAGGAGGCTTTACTTTGGGGACGAGACTTGTATTATATAAAAAGTAAAAATTTGTACTGAAGTTAAAAACCAGCTAATTATTAATGTTTTCTTTAGTCTTACGTCATCTTTGATAAAAAAAAATCTGTGCTACGATTACTGTTTCTTAAAGAGATCCTTTAAGACTGATGATGCGATGTGAATGCCTTCTTCTCATATTAGAAACCTTGTGTTTATATCTGCTTTCGTTTGGAGGGTAAGTAAATAGGGCCTCAATTTTTAGTTTATTGAGAAGCTAAGCTGACGTTTCGTATTTAACCTTGGGCGTAAATCGCATACCTTCATACAAAGCAAACCAAGCACTGAAGTCGGTTTCGTCACCGGCCACTTGACCATTAGACAATACTTATTTAACATTTACATGTTATTAGTGGCCGGTTGAGCCATGACTTGTTTAGTCTAATATGCTAAGGTAATTTCATGTTCCTACACCTATATCTTAGCTCCCCATTTCCGAAATTTCAATCTAAAGAAAATGTTTTTTTTTTAATTTCCTGATGCCAATGATGTGTCCAACGTGAAATTCAAACCAAAATACAAGTTTGTAGCTTTTGCGCTAGGATCAAAGTGTAGTATCTGTTCTGTCTAAGGAAAGTACAATTGTTCTATTTACTGCTGTGTTTAAAAGAACGACAATGCGTCGATATATAGAAATATAATAATATGCCTTTATTCTCGGTGACAGTTATGGATAACTATTGTTATTAGGGAGATGCACACACGGAAATTCGACAGGTTGATTCTTCTCGGGTGCAATTGCCAACCAAATACGATATCCTTTTCGATTGTTATTATATAATCATATGTGACCACTTGAAATGTTCCTTTTGGGATGATATTCTTACTGTAATCATACCCCAAGGTGATTCACTGGATTGACTTGATTTCAATTACACCTGTGTGACATTTTGCCGAAAATGACTTTTAAACGATCATACGTTTAACTTTTATTTCCGATGAATAATTGTTATTGTTCTACAGAGACAAGCTTTTTGTCAAACGATCTTTCAGTATACACGGCCTAGTCATTAATATGTTAGGTACATATTTTTTTTTTCAAATAACCCTTTGAAATATTTGATAATGCAGGAACATGTATTTGTCAAAAAGTGATTTCTCAACACACACGGCCCAAATATCCAACACAATATTATGAGGTTTTCGCTCGTGGCGGACATCGATAGACTGGAAATATGTTAGAACCTCCAAAAAGTGTTTTGAAGATAGACATCCACAAAACTAGATACATTCTGAAACTAGATTAAACTGAATACTTGTATACGTATGTTTCAGTTTGAACTAAGGTTATTCAATGATACCGTAAGGTCTACGTTCGCGCTGGAAGTCTATATAATACTTGATATAAAATACAACAGATGAAAGATACAACCATGGAGTTTCCACGTGTCCCACTACAAATAAACAAGTACTAACAAGCTCTTCCAACCCCGTCCTTCCCGGGAATGAATGGGAAATCCGGAATGTTGCCGTCTAAAATATCATGTTACAAGTTCATGCGTTTTTCTTTTTCGTTTGCATAATCATCTCAAAACGTGACATTTCTCGTCGCATTTAACAGTGCTATTAAAACGCTCTATTCAACTTTACATAAGAAAAACACTATCTTTCTGATATACTGGTTATGCATATGCGATCCAAGTGTGTATATTACTTTGTCTGTTTTACCAGTGAGATAGTGTATGTATGAACTTTTGTGCATGCGAGTTCGGTTAGTGATGTGTATATGCTGACGCTATGCATACACTGATTGGTTGATGTCTCTCGTAACGTGTGCGCTACTTGCCGAGGATCTTTCGAACTTAGAGGACCTAAGCGGGATTGTGTAGCTTGCACGAGTGTTGACTCTGGAAGAAAATAGGAAATAGGAAGAAAACGTTGTGTTTGGGTAATTATAATACGTATGAGATTTGGAAGTGAATATCTCTTGTGTTGTGATTGTTTTAATGTAACTGATGGTTTCAATCGAAAGTCGACGCGTGAAAAAAAATCATTATCTGCTGCCACTGTTGCTGAGCATCATCCATTCATTTCCTACGAAGCAGATGCTTATTGTTGGCATTCGTTTTCCAGATATCTTTCTAGTTAGAATTCGTTCTGGAAATGCATATATTAATTTAGAAAACTACCGACATTTACATGTGCGTTTAGATGCATGTAATCATGTATGTAAACTAGTGTTGAGACGATTTCAATATTTATCCAGATTCCGATAAAATTACTGATTCCGGTTCCGATTCTTTTTAAATCTCTAAATATTTAACTATATAGTTGTATTTTTTCTCATATTATCGTAAAATACACATGTTGAATGCGCAAATATTTTCATAAACGGAAAAATATACTTGTAGGGGAGGATTTATCGATTTTAGATTCCCTGATGGTAAAAAATCATTAAATATTTATTACTTTATCATTATTACCAGCATTGGAAGATTTTGCATTAAAAAAATAAATAAAAAAGATATTTAAAAGAATAGTTTGACATTAGAAAATCGGTACAAATTATCCCGATTCCAATACCCTTCAATATTCCGATTTTTCGATTCCCGATTCCGATTAACAGTCCCAACACTAATGTAAACACACATTAAATTTACATATAATACAGAGTAAAAGCAAACAGTTTGAAAACTATTTGCTTTTACTTTGTATTATATGTAAATTTAATGTGTGTAATTTTTAAAACGTTTTACTCGTTAATGTAATTTTAAAACGTTTTATCTTTAATGTAATTTTTAAAACGTTTTAATCGTTAATGTAAATTTTAAACGTTTTAATCATTAATGTACTTTTTAAAACGTTTCAATCGTTAATGTAATTTTAAAACGTTTTAATCGTTAATGTAATTTTTAAAACGTTTAAATCGTTAATGTAAATTTTAAAACGTTTTCATCGTTAATGTAATTTTTAAAACGTTTTAATCTTTAATGTCATTTTTAAAACGTTTTAATCGTTAATGTACTTTTTAAAACGTTTCAATCGTTAATGTAATTTTAAAACGTTTTAATCGTTAATGTAATTTTTAAAACGTTTAAATCGTTAATGTAAATTTAAAAACGTTTTTATCGTTAATGTAATTTTAAAACGTTTTAATCTTTAATGTAATTTTTAAAACGTTTTAATAGTTAATGTAATTTTTAAAACGTTTTAATCGTTAATGTAATTTTTAAAACGTTTTAATCGTTAATGCAATTTTTAAAACGTTTTAATCGTTAATGTAATTTTTAAAACGTTTTTATCGTTAATGTAATTTTTAAAACATTTTTATCGTTAATGTAAATTTTAAAACGTTTTAATCGTTAATGTAATTTTTAAAACGTTTTTATCGTTAATGTAATTTTAAAACGTTTTAATCGTTAATGTAATTTTTAAAATGTTTTAATCGATAATGTAATTTTAAAAACGTTTAAATCGTTAATGTAATTTTAAAACATTTTCATCGTTAATGTAATTTTCAAAACGTTTTAGTTGTTAATGTAAATTTTAAACGTTTTAATCGTTAATGTGATTTTTAAAACGTTTTAATAGTTAATGTAATTTTAAAAACGTTTTCATCGTTAATGTAAATTTTAAAACGTTTTAATCTTTAATGTAATTTTCAAAATGTTTAAATCGTTAATGTTATTTTTAAAACGTTTTCATCGTTAATGTCAATTTAAAAACGTTTTAATCGTTAATGTAATTTTTAAAACTGTTTGAACGTTAACGTAAATTTAAAAACGTTTTAATCGTTAATTTAATTTTTAAAACGTTTTACTCTTTAATGTAATTTTCAAAACGTTTTAATCGTTTATCTCATTTCAAAACGTTTAATCGTTAATGTAATTTTAAAACGTTTTAATCGTTAATGTAATTTTTAAAAAGCTTTAATCGTTAATGTAAATTTCAAAACGTTTTAATCGTTAATGTAATTTTAAAACGTTTTAATCGTTAATGTAATTTTTAAAACGTTTTAATCGTTAATGTAATTTTAAAACGTTTTAATAGTTAATGTAAATTTTAAACGTTTTAATCATTAATGTACTTTTTAAAACGTTTCAATCGTTAATGTAATTTTTAAACGTTTTAATCGTTAATGTAATTTTTAAAACGTTTAAATCGTTAATGTAATTTTTAAAACGTTTTTATCGTTAATGTAATTTTCAAAACGTTTTAATCTTTAATGTCATTTTTAAAACGTTTTAATCGTTAATGTAATTTTTAAAACGTTTCAATCGTTAATGTAATTTTAAAACGTTTTAATCGTTAATGTAATTTTTAAAACGTTTTAATCGTTAATGTAAATTTTTAAACGTTTTAATCGTTAATGTAAATTTACAAAATGTTTTAATCGTTAATGTAATTTTTAAAACGTTTTAATCGTTAATGTAATTTTAAAACGTTTTAATAGTTAATGTAAATTTTAAACGTTTTAATCATTAATGTACTTTTTAAAACGTTTCAATCGTTAATGTAATTTTTAAACGTTTTAATCGTTAATGTAATTTTTAAAACGTTTAAATCGTTAATGTAAATTTTAAAACGTTTTTATCGTTAATGTAATTTTCAAAACGTTTTAATCTTTAATGTCATTTTTAAAACGTTTTAATCGTTAATGTAATTTTTAAAACGTTTCAATCGTTAATGTAATTTTAAAACGTTTTAATCGTTAATGTAATTTTTAAAACGTTTAAATCGTTAATGTAAATTTTAAAACGTTTTTATCGTTAATGTAATTTTAAAACGTTTTAATCTTTAATGTAATTTTTAAAACGTTTTAATAGTTAATGTAATTTTTAAAACGTTTTAATCGTTAATGTGATTTTTAAAACGTTTTAATCGTTAATGTAATTTTTAAAACGTTTTTATCGTTAATGTAAATTTTAAAACGTTTTAATCGTTAATGTAATTTTTAAAACGTTTTAATCGTTAATGTAATTTTAAAACGTTTTAATCGTTAATGTAATTTTTAAAATGTTTTAATCGTTAATGTAATTTTTAAAACGTTTTAATCGTTCATGTAATTTTAAAAACGTTTAAATCGTTAATGTAATTTTAAAACATTTTCATCGTTAATGTAATTTTCAAAACGTTTTAGTTGTTAATGTAAATTTTAAACGTTTTAATCGTTAATGTGATTTTTAAAACGTTTTAATAGTTAATGTAATTTTTAAAACGTTTTAATCGTTAATGTAATTTTAAAACGTTTTAATCGTTAATGTAATTTTCAAAACGTTTTCATCGTTTATGTAATTTTCGAAAAAATTTAATCGTTAATGTAATTTTTAAAACGTTTTAATCGTTAATGTCATTTTTAAAACATTTTAATCGTTAATGTAATTTTTAGAACGTTTTAATCGTTAATGTAATTTTTAAAACGTTTTAATCGTTAATGTAATTTTCAAAACGTGTTAATCGTTAATGTAATTTTTAAAACATTTTACTCGTTAATGTAATTTTTAAAACGTTTTAATCGTTAATGTAATTTTTAAAACGTTTTAATCGTTAATGTAATTTTTAAAACGTTTTTATCGTTAATGGAATTTTAAAACGTTTTAATCGTTAATGTAATTTTTAAAACGTTTTTATCGTTAATGTAATTTTTAAAACGTTTTAATCGTTAATGTAATTTTTAAAACGTTTTAATCGTTAATGTAATTTTTAAAACGTTTTTATCGTTAATGTAATTTTCAAAATGTTTTAATCGTTAATGCAATTTTAAAAACGCTTTAATCGTTAATGTAATTTTTTAAACTTTTTAATCGTTAATGTAATTTTTAAAACGTTTTCATCGTTAATGTAATTTTAAAAACGTTTTAATTGTTATTGTAATTTTTAAAACGTTTTAATCGTTATTGTAATTTTTAAAACGTTTTAATCGTTAATGCAATTTTCGGTTATATCTTACTGAACGCGGGAATCTTTCCGTTCAGAATCTCGAGTTTTACAAAAAGTTTCTGCAAGAAGTTTGGGAGTTACAATATGAGAACTATTGTGAAAAAAGCACTCAAGATGAGAACAGTATTCTGAAGAATCCAAAGAATACGAATGATCAATCCTCATCTTAGACATTCAGAAACAGAAATTAAAGTATGTACTTTCAACGTAAAGGGAAGCTCAGTGGATGGTCATGCGAAGATTTTGAAAGACAAACTCATTAATTAAAACTGATTTTTATTAATATTATTATTATAATTATAATTATTATTATTAATGTTATTAATATTATTATTATTATTATTATTATTAAAACACAACTATTAATTTGAGGTAAATAATGAAACTCCATGGCATCTGTATATATTCTGTCCGCTAATCTGTGCCAATTATAAATTTGGACCCAACGTAGGAAGCCTTTCCTGAAAAGCTGTGTTTTCCCGACATTAAAATCGATCTCGTTTCTAAGTCTTCCCTTGGGCGCAAGAAATTGGAACACCCAAAGAGACATAGAGAGACAGAAAAACAAGGAGATTACTGAATATATATATCTATATATATATATATATATATATATATATATATATATATATATATATACATATATCTATCTATCTATATATATATATATATATATATATATATATATATATATAGAGAGAGAGAGAGAGAGAGAGAGAGATAGATAGATAGATAGATAGATAGATAGATAGATAGTCATCCATATAAAGTACTGTTTCGTTGCATCACAACTCATCAGTGCGGCTAGACAAGCACCTTACTTTAGTTGGGGATTGAATCTGCATGGACTCTCCCGTCGATTTCGGTGTATGAGCTCCCGTCACAACAAATAAGTAGCTCGGAAATTCACCCAGATGTTTTTTTTTTATAGTGGTGAAGGCTTTGCGTGGAACCAACCACTCTTTTTCGTATTACTGCTAATCTTTGTCGGTGCAAATGACTGCCACAATACAGAGCATACAGTAGACCGCAGGTGTTTACATCAGAGTTACTTTCTCCTAGATGCATGTCTTAACTAAGACTGAGGATGAATCGCTCCCAGTTAAATAATGCGCCTCAGATACGAATCTGGAAATTCATACGACTAGGCGCTGTACATACAGTGCTTAGCCTCCCGAAATGGACACCCATCTTGTACTGGGCAGGCTAAACGTTGCTTAACGTCGGTGATCTGGCGAGAATCGGTGTGTCAACGTGATTGTGTCGCTCTCTCTCTCTCTTCTCTCTCTCTCTCTCTCTCTCTCTCTCTATCTCTTTATATATATATATATATATATATATATATATATATATATATATATATATATATATATATATATGAGAGAGAGAGACATAGAAAATAGAGGGAAATTCAGTGAAAGGAGAATAAGCTGCAATTTGCTACTTTCAAGCGATCTCACTCTCTTTTCCATCTCTCCACCTTCTCGCTCTCTCTCTCTCACTCTCTTTCTTTCTCTCTCTCTCTCTTTTTCTCTCTCTCTCCTTCTCCCTCTCGCATGGCAGTAGACTCTAACGATTGGATTTCAATTCCCCGTTGCCTTAAATACTTTTCATCTTTCTGAACTATCATTTAATAGGTGTTGTCTTTATATAAATATGAACGAAAATAAATATTTATTAATCGATTTTCAATCCGAAGACGAACAAGGTCAGTTAACGCATCTGAAAACCTTTTCTATACTCGAAAGATATCAAGTGTTGCGCTGCATACTTAAATGGCATACCACTCATCTTTTTTATTGACTTACTACGTGTATGAAAGTAACCGCTTTATCCGCGTTTTCTATATAGAGTTTAAATTAACAGTTAAGTTATTATGTTTAACGTAATTAACAACGAAGCTAAATACCTGCTCCTATATATATATACATATATATATATATATATATATATATATATATATATGTACACACAGAGTGACCAAAAGAAAACGGGCCCATACTCTAATTAGGCCCTGTTTCTTAGTGTTTTGTCCAAATGAAATGAAACTTTGGTCATAACTAGTTTATTATATTCAAAACATCACATCAAAACACTAGGGTATTTGGCCTTTTTTCTCCGTTGACTGTAAAATGCTCAGAAAAACAATTGAATGTCCTCTGTTTTTTTTTGGGGGGGGGGGTCAACCTGTGTAAATATATATATATGTATATATATATATATATGTGTGTATATATATGTATATATATGTGTGTATATATATATGTATATATATATGTGTGTATATATATGTATATATATATATATATGTGTGTATATATATATTTAAATAAGGGAGTAGTCACCAACAATGTGTATTTTTTAACATTATTTTATTATTCCGTGTCTTGGTTTTTCATTGAGAATTATGTTTGGATCATTGTAATAATGTTTTTAAGTCATTGAAATCGTTGAAATCGTTTACGTGCGTTTCAGACGGTCTGTGATGCGTCCTCGTCAGAAAATTATTTCTGACGAGGACGCATCACAAACCGTCTGAAACGCACGTAAACGATTTCAACGATTTCAATGACATTGCTGGTGACTACTCCCTTATTCAAATATACATCTTTCTTTCGTTGGAATTTCTTAACCCATTATATATATATATATATATATATATATATATATATATATATATATATATATATATATATATATATATATGTTTAAAGAAAAAATAGAAAAAACCGAATGAAATTATTAAAAAATCAACGTTTCGTCCTTGTTTCCGAGGACATCTTCAGGATGATTGAAATAAAAATGTGATAAAAGAAAAAGTCATAGATCGTGCGAAAAAAGACAGTTTTTTTAAATCCAACCCATGTCGGGAAAGGACGAATATGTGTGCGTATGGGAAGGTTGTTTGATGTCTATATATACACTTTTAAAATGCATTTAAAATAAATATGTACATTTTTTTTTTTTTTTTTCTGCGAAACTACTCATTTTCCTGAAACATTCAAAGAAAAACGGCTAGCCAGGATCCACCCTGATACCTTGCTCTTTGATTATTATTTTCCCTATGCTAGGGGTTAAATGGTAGAAGCCTTTTCTTTGCGTAATAGTATTAGTATTCAAAATTAGTGCTGATTCTAAAAGTCTTCTTTTAGCTCTATCTATCACGTATTTAATAATTTTCGCTTGATCTAAATTAAATGAGTGATCGTGTTCTGCACAATGGCAAAAGAGTGCATTTAGGGCGTTACCATTCCTTATATCTCTTCTGTGCTCGTTAAGTCTTAATTTCAATTTTCGTTGTGTTTCACCTATGTACGCTTGTTGACAGTTGTTACATGGGATGGAATATATACCGGCATCGGATGTGAGGGTTTTGGGAGAGTGCTTGGTAGTTTTTAATGTCTGTTTTATATATATATTCAAAACATGACGATTGAAAGATCAGGCTTGTGCAGTATTTTTATTTGTAAATAAATTTATTTAAAATGTCTAATTTAGGCTAATACTGTTAATTTTAACGCATATGCGCATGGTCGAGCGCATACAGTGAACTGGACGATACGACCTTTATCGTCGACAACTATAGATGACGCCAAAACACCATAATAGCTGCTAATAGAGAGAAGTAGAGTTTACTTTCCTAGAAGTAAATCCAATGAAGCAACATGTGTCTACCAAAAAGTGCTCAATGAGTAAACAGAGCAGGCATATTAAATTTATTTATACAAACATTGATGGCTATATATGTACTTACATGTTTCTGTAATCACCTGTTATTGGGGAAATTATGTCTTCAGACCAAGAATTACCTTTTCTGTAATCACCCGTTATTAGGGAGATTACGTCTTCAGACCAAGAATTACCTTCGGAAACCCTTTTTCGAAGGTAATTCTTGGCCTGAAGACGTAATCTCCCCCATAACGGATGATTACAGAAACATGTATGCACATATGTAGCCATCAATGTTTGTATAGATAAATTTCATATATATATATATATATATATATATATATACTTATGCATGCATATATATATATATATATATATATATATATATATACATATATATATATTTATGCATGCATGTTTTATATTATTAGGTGATAGAACATATTGTGCATAGATTTTTAATATTTACTTCAAAAGTGTTCAATACGTGAATAGAGATTAAAATTAATGTATAGAAATGCACACATAGCAATTAAATTACAACCGCTTACGTAATCGTCAGGATGAGACCTCAGTATTTTTTTGTCGTTTCTTTTTATATATTCACATGGTATTTAGCTTAGTTTATTGACCTATCAGATTCGTTGTTATTTCTTTGCAACAGGTTGATTTTTTTTATTAGTGAGTTGCTGACCCTCTCTCAAGCAACCTTAATTTGATATCTTTTTCTTTTGTTTTGCTTGTGTGCAATGCGTTCCTTTTCTGAATATCTCGGACTAACAGTTTATCTTATTTTAGCGCGTATGTGATTGTAATGATTTCTTCCTCATTTCTTTGGTCATTTATTTTTATCCTGTATATTATGTTTCAATTAGAATCTAGAAATTTAAAATTAAAAAGTACTACAAATTACTAAGCTGTGGAAGCGAAATACTTATCAACTGTAAGCATATAATAAATTTTAAGTTGGTATAACCACATACATAATAAATAAATAACATTAAGCTTTTACATTGCAAAATTATGTAAAATTTCTTAAAATATGTATATAAAAATATGTATTTTTATTCATATATATATGTGTATATATATATATATATATATATATATATATATATATATATATAATATATATATGTGTGTGTTTGTATGATCATTAACCATGATACTCTTTACACTGGAAACAAATGTTATGGAAGTGCCGTTATATAAGCTTGAAATAAAACTTATAAATAATGGTAACTACTAATTAATCTTAATTAAACACATACTAATCACTTCTTCTAGATATTTCTTTTAATGTTTTCACTGACAATATTTTCTTAAAATATTTTTTATTCGTTTATAGAGATTAAGTAAATGAAATTAAATAAAACTGATCACTCATGTTTAATTAAAATAAGGAAACAACTCTCAAATTATGAACATATTAATTGGATTTAAAAATATTCCTTTATTTTGTATATTTGCATATGTAATGAGTTTTTTTTTAGATTATTTATTCATGATAATTAATATAGATTAATAACTTTCATTGAATATCCAATTATGGAATATCACACGCAAATAAAATTAAACAAATCATTTGGCATAAATAGACGACATCTTTAAACATTGGTTTAGGCTCGATTTTTGGGGTTAGTGGTACTTAACTATCTTAACGTATTAACTTATCTTAACTACTTAAAGTATCTCTGAGTTTAAAAGTAACTTCGTGTTTTCTTCTTTTTCTTTACATTTTCAGCCCAAACCAGGCGCATTGCCATTTGATGCAGGGGGTTACTATTAGGGACATAAGCTGCAGGGTTACTATGTGGGTAGTTATACCGGAACCTTATAATAGATTTTTAATACTTAAAAATCATTTTTTTAATACTTAAAAATCATAATTAATGCATTCCATTAAATATTAGGTTATTTAACTTGCAACATTTATAATGTTTTAGGTTATCTGATTGCAATATTTATTATGTTTGAACGCTTTTTAAATGCACAAATATTCTATTCATACAAAACCGGGCATTTTGTATTTATAACAAATAGTTACGAAAACCACGAACAATATTACAAACTTTAATAGTTTTTAATGCTTTTCCAATTTTTGTGTGAAATGCATGTAAAAGCTTGTTTGTATGTATTCTGATGTATGTTATGTTGTATGTATTCTGATGTATGTTATGCTGTATGTATTCTGATGTATGTTATGTTGTATGTATTCTGATGCATGTTATGTTGTATGTATTCTGATGTATGTTATGTTATATGTATTCTGATGTATGTTATGTTGTATGTATTCTGATGTATGTTATGTTGTATGTATTCTGATGTATGTTATGTTGTATGTATTCTGATGTGTGTTATGTTGTATGTATTCTGATGTATGTTATGTTGTATGTATTCTGATGTATGTTATGTTGTATGTATTCTGATGTATGTTATGTTGTATGTATTCTGATGTATGTTATGTTGTATGTATTCTGATGTG
>NC_136503.1:41291354-41353854 GCF_053919585.1 Euprymna scolopes
ACTGGAGGTGACTGGTTTGCAGTAGACAGTTCTCGAGTTGGAATCCACAGAGCAAAAGATTCTTCCCGAATAAGAAAACATATGCGAAATTGCTACAGAAAGGTTTAATATTTATGGAGCAATTCTGGTTTCTGATTGGTTGGTAGCAGGACGTGAATTAATTCGATTCGTCAGTTCCTAGCAGCATCGTTTATAAATAAAATATTCCGGCTGTGCGAGATCATACCTCATTATAGTAAAAATATTGTAACAAGTTGTGTTTTAATATTCATAATGATCGGCTAATTAGTTTAAGAGTTAATCTTCTATATACAAGCATATAACATCATACACATTCTAATACGTAGGAATATATATGTGTGTGTGTGCGTGTGTGTGTTTATAATAATCGGAAGAATAATAAAATATCAGTAAAATATTTGAATATATACTTGTGTTTGTGATGTTTCTATTTCAAAACGAAAACGGCTGTTGATAAATCAAACGTGTATATAGCGTCGTGAAATTGGGTAAGATTTTTTACGTCATACAGCCCTTGGAGATTTGAAAGGAATATGATACAATTTTGTTCTTCTTGGAATGATTACAGCCATATATAACATAGTGCGCGCTGTTCTAAATATAGTTCTGCGATCTGCGAGCACCTCATAAATAACCGTGTGTGTGCCACGAATTTTAGCGCTAGTGTTCACGGTCCTGAGCAGGTCCCACTCGTCCTTTCATTAAAAAAATCCCAGAAACCATTTTTATTAAGTCCTTGGGACCTTCTCTTCGCAAGCAGAAAGAAAATCTCTTAGGACATAATTTGATTTCTATGTGATTTTTTCCGTTAATTTTTTTTTCTTCCCCCCTCCATATTCATGACAACTTTTTTATCGCAATTTTCCTCGAATTAGTTCTGTTGAGCGAGGGACGAAACCCGGTTGTCATTTTTTTATTTTTTAATCATTATGTTAATTGGTCTATATTTAGCCATAATTAAATTTTGTACCTCAGAAGGAATATTCATATATATAAATATAAATACATATATAAGATGTGTGTACGTGTATATATATATATATATATATATATATAGAGAGAGAGAGAGAGAGAGATAGAGAGATAGAGAGAGAGATATATATAGATAGATAGATAGATAGATAGATAGATAGATAGATATAAAGGATGTCATAAATTTGTTTCTTAAACCATTGCTATCTATGTTCCATATAATTGGCTAACTAATAATTTTAATACTACAATAATAATAATAATAATAATAATAATAATAATAATAATAATAATAATAACTGGACAAGGACCGGAATGACAATTTTTTTATATTACTATTGGGAATTTTAGACTCTGCAAGAGCATCAGATTTTAGTCGTTTATATTCCGATTTCGGTGCTGAAAATAGTAATATCAGCCTGACAGTATGGTTGTAGTAAGGGAATTATATAAGGACATGGGTGAAATTGACATTTAAAAAAAAACCTTAATAAAACCGATTTAAGCAAATTTTCTAAATATTTTTACTAAGCAATTATATTCCGTTATAATACATTTCAGTTCATCCATAAGAAATTGGCTTGAATTAATACAAATTTCATTCTATTTCTTAGAATGCAGTTTTATTTTTGATTTTAACAACCCCCACGCATTAAATTAGGCTGTATTTCGACAATAACGCATTGAATGCTGTCTTTCAGGTGGTCTATTGTGCTATGTTAATCAACGTAGATATGGGACTTTACATATCTCCAAAGAAAATAATCAAATTGGGTTTAAATCTTATGAATGAGGTCGCCAGTTGACAGGTCCATTTCGTGAAATGGTTTTCTTGGTAAATTTATCGTACTGAACGCTGTGTGGCACGTGGCTCTATTCTGCTAAAATAACATGTCTGCAACATTAATGACTTTTAGTTGAGGCACAAAGAAGTTAGTAATCATTTTTTTCTTAATCATTCGTCGTTGTCTGTTACGTTCGGACCATCGTTACCTTTGAAGACATATGAACCAGATTTTAGATGCAATGGTGTTTTGATGATAGCTTGTAGATTACCATCGCTCTAAATGTGCCAATTCTGTTCATAAACATAGCAATTAAACCAAAAGCGTGCTTCATCACTGTAGAACATTTGGAAATAAAAGTGTAGATTACTGGTAATGTTTCCGTCGATCCATTCACTAAGTGTACGGCGTGACGATGATTATTTATCTTCAACTCCTGCAAAAGTCGAATCTTGTAAGCGCACAAACCAAGATCTTTGTGTAAAATTTTCTATAAAGTCGAAGGGTACAAGTTTAATTGTTGAGCACGTTGACGAATTGGCACGTTGGCAACAATTGCTTGCTGTGTATCGTCCTACATGATAGGTATTATCGCTTAGAGTGAACGTATTATGAAAACGATTCACAGCTGCTCGAAGTATGCCGTAATTTTCAAAACAGATTTGCACGATGTTCAAACACTGCTCGGGTACTAGTCTCTTCATGATGAATTGCCAAACCAAACTGTACTCAAAATAACCGATAGTTGCCCAAATCTGCAATTGAAGAAAATAAAGTTGTCAAATTTTCATCCTCTAAAAAACATCCCGTATATAATAAAGAAATGTAAATATAAGTAGTTATATGGAATTCGAGAATGGTAGCCGGAGTTACTTCAACGCATTTATATCGTGCAACATGGAGACACGGGTTCAGCACACTGACTGTCACAATGTTTGCACAAATGCTTCTTGTTCTTAACCTGTTATTATTTAGAAATTTAAGAGTTTAAAAGCAACTTAAAGCGTCATTTTGCGAATATGTCCCTATTTACTTGTCTCCTCACGATGGCAGAGTTAGACACAAGGTCTGTTTATTTCTCCTTCACTGATTAAGGACTGAAAAGATGAAGTGCTCCATCATAACAGATACTTCACTTTACTTTTGCCAAGAAAGTTCTTGCGGGATTTTTCATTTTGATTTCAAATGATGTATTTTCAAATAATTTTTCGTTTTAATACCTTTACTTTATATATCATTTTAAAGAGAGTTTTTCGCTCTATCTAATCGTTTAAGTTACAATTGTTTTACGTTTTCTTTTCAGGACGTTGAATACAGTATGGAAAAAAGAAAATTCACACAATATTCTTATTTCAATTCAAGCTAGGCCGAAACGCCGCTGAAACAGCCCGCGACATCAAGAAAGCATTTGTCCCTGGAACCACTACTGAACGCACAGCACAATGATAGGTTCAAGAAACTTCGTAGAAGCGGCGAGAGTCAAAGATGATGAGCGTAGTGGTCGGCCATCGGATGCTGACAACGATCAATTAAGAGCCTTAGTCGAAGCCAATACACGCACAACTGTTTGAGAACTTGCTTCTGAATTAGACGTAACGTATACGACGATTTACAACCATTTGATAGACTGGAAAGACAAAAACAAATTTGATAAATGGGTGCCTCACGAATTGAACGACAACCAAAAGAAATGTCGTTATAAAGTGTCATCTTCCCTTCTTTTACGCAACAAGAACGACCCGTTTCTCGACCAGGTCATGATTTGCGATGAAAAATAGGTTCTTTACAACAACCGGCGACGCTCAGCTCAGTTGCTAGACGCTGATAAAGCTCCACGACACTTCCCGAAGCCAGAGTTGCACCAAAAGAAGGTCATGCTGTTTTTGTGGTTTGCGATCAGTCTCATCCATTACAGTTTTTGCATGCAGGTGAAACCATTACGGCGAATAAGTACTGTTAACAAATGAATGAAATAAGAAACTTCAACAACAACAACTAGCATTAGTCAAAAAAAAAAAAAAGCCTAATACTCCTCCACGACAATGTCCGACCGCACGTTGCTGCAGAAGTTGAACGAATTGAGCTTCGAAACTCTGCCTCATTCGCCATACTCTCCAGAACTCTCACCTACTGACTACTACTTTTTTCAAGTATCTCGACAACTTTATGCGTGAGAAATTCTTCAAAAACCTAAACGATATCAAAAACGACTTCATCGCTACCAGAACGCAAGATTTTTATGTTACTGGCATCAACATAATTGTATTCGTCTTGCTTATTTCGATCAATAAATTTTTGTTAAAGCCGAGTTATGTTCATCTGAATTCAAAAGTTAAAAGCCGCAAGAACTTTCTTGTCAACCTGGTAATAAATATTTTAGTAAAAAAGAAAACGACAGACTTTAAAAACAAATGCGAAACAAATAAGAAAGCATAAATACTCCCGAGTAGTGCCGGATCGGGACGGCTAGTTATATATAATATGACTGAGAGAGATGAGGAAGTTTGTACGGAACATTTGGCGAATATGTTAATTAGATGGTCTCAATTCATGGCTTCAACTCGTGTACCCACGTTATTATGGAATGCAATCATCTGGCGACATTAAAAAAAGAGCCGTCTATCTAAAACGCGTTAATAGAAGACACGTCGCGTTATTCGAGGTGTTTCGTGCACAGGCATTAAACTACAGACTACACATGGCACATAAAATTTTGTATTGTACAGCTTAATTTATGAGCTTGTAAACACAGCTCCCAAAAGCACATATGCCAATATAACTTTTTAAACAAATTCCGTTCAAAGGAAGTTCTTTTCCTTTTCTTTTTAACCTGAAGACACATGACTTATATAAACCTATTCGAGAATCCGCGTAAACATTAGTGCGATAGGGGATAGGGAGTGTGTTAGGGCTCAGTACGAACGACTATAAAACAAATATCACACACAATACGCTTCTTACATCAAGCGACAACTACAATATACGACCTTTTTACACCGAGCTATTTAACGCCCGTTTTAGGCACACACACACACACACACACACACACACACACACTTATATATGTGTGCGCGCGTTTTTTTGCGTCTGTGTGAACATGTGGATCACACACGTTCTCTCACGCTCTTCACCTCTCTCTCTCTCTCTCTCTCTCTCTCTCTCTCTCTCTGTCTGTGTACCTCTCTTTCTCTCTATTGTAAAAAGATTTGCTTTTCTTGTTGAAATGTTTTCCAATAAAAAACTAAATATTAAAAATCTCACCATATAATAAAATTTATTATATTGTTCTGTTAGATTGACTTCTGTTGTGTTTTATCTAATATATATATATATATATATATATATATATATATATATATATATATAGAGAGAGAGAGAGAGAGAGAGAGAGAGAGAGAGAGAAAATAAAAAAGGAACAAACCGTATTATGTGTTCACCAACGTTTCGTCTTTATTTCGAGACTTCCTCAGAGGAACACATAATACCGTTTGTTCCTTTTTTATTTTCTCTATTTTGTCGGAATACTATTTCCATTATTTTCATCATATATATATATATATATATATATATATATATATATATATATATATATATATACTAGCAGGGAGATCCAACTTTGCCTGGGATTGAACGATGATCAACGAACGTTTCTCACTCCCATATTTTTATTGTTATCGATATCGGTGAAATTGCCCATTTTTCAATCAAATAGTTGGAGACCCATCGCGGTACATATGGAGAAAGCTTCACATGATTCCCGGGAGTGATTAGTCCACAATACATTATAGTATACATTGCACTGTAAAGAACCTACTGTAGATTTTATAAACTTATTTTTATATATAACTAGCGAGGGGTACCCGGTGTTGCCCGGGTGTTTGGAGGTGTGGGGGGGGGATTTAAAAAAAAAACTAAGTATAAGGATCGAACCCGAACCGTTGCGGCAAAGTTGTAAATTAAAGTGTGAAAAAAAAACGTGTGACGTTAACCATTGCCCCACCAGGAGATGCTTACGGAAATACGTTTGAATTTATTTAATTACTTGGATTTGGCAGGTGCCCGTTTTAATGATTTAATGAGGTCAAGTTTGACTGCGGAATTTTTATTTTCCCAAAATGTTATAGGAAAAAGAATAACCCACATGCGGTGAGTGACAAATGTTGAACATTTATCTTCCCGAAATCGAGCAAATTAAATAGACAGGCGAGATTCGTTGTTAACTGTGAGATATTACGATTTATATGTGATATAAAAAGTTTTAAAAAGTTGTGAAGCGACCGACCGCTTCTCTGAAAGAAGCCTTTTGTTGACACACAGAAAAAGCGAACACACATACATACATGCATACATACACACATACATACATACATACATACATACATACATTTTCGCTTTTATATTTATAGATAGCTCGAATTTAAGGTTAAAAATGAAAAAGTCAAGTATCATGGTGCAATTGTGTTTTAAACAGAAACATTTATTTCTAACCCGCTCTTGTCATATCAAACACC
Source organism: Euprymna scolopes (assembly GCF_053919585.1). Classification (NCBI taxonomy): domain Eukaryota; kingdom Metazoa; phylum Mollusca; class Cephalopoda; order Sepiida; family Sepiolidae; genus Euprymna; species Euprymna scolopes. Next base: position 41,297,644 of record NC_136503.1, read on the forward strand.
CTACTGTTGTATTTTATATGACGGGTTATTCGGCTTGTGTGGTAATAAAACTTCTTAAATGCATTCATGATGTTAGGTTATGTAAGGTGTTAACTTTGATTAAAATCATTTGTGCCTTCTTTCATCGGATTATTTCGATTGTTGATACTTAGCCAAGATATCCTGATACAAAATTATCTAAAACACTGCCAGGCACATAAAGCGCCTCGTGTGAAATTTAATGGTTTCGGAGTTCATAGGGAGCGACTCACAGACATACAGAAAACCAGACAAAGAACCTTTTATATAATAGTAGAAATATTTGCAGACCGCTAAAATATATTTTAACTCATGCAGATGTCGTGTTTATTATCATAGAGACAATTCTCTATTGATTATTTTATTATACAAAATATATAGTGGTGAGTTTAAATATATGTATAATTTTCGTACCCTCAATTAGAATCGAAACCTAAGCATTGGGCACCCTAGAGTTATTCGCTACCATAAGACCTAAGAATATATGCCTATCAAAATTTTGCAAATTAAAGCACTTAAACCTATAAATGTATACTTGCGCATGCGTAAGAGATATGTATTTAATCGACACGCCCGCCCAGTTCCAAGTTTTCAACTTAGCAGCTATTTTTCCGGCTAAAAACTAAATTGAATTTGATCCGAATATTCAATATATCAATTTTCAAGTCGGTAGACCAAAATATCTAGAGTATTTTGGTAGTGCTCATTCCGCACGCGCGTGCTCACACACATACACTAGTTCACTTTTATAATTTATTCAGATCTAAAATTTATCGGGGAATACAATGGAAATGTTCACGAGTTTTTAAGTGCAGCCTAGAAGGGGAGCATGAAAGCATAACAACTAAAAACTCCAAGTATATTTCATTTTTATGAAATTTAAATATTTTTTTTTATTTTTATGAACTTTAAATCATTTTTTTATAATATTTAAATAATTTTTTTCTTCTTATGAAATTTAAAACATTTTTTTATTTTTATGAAAATTAAATCATATGTTTTTTATGAAATTCAAATCATATTTAATTTTTATGCAATTTAAATTATATTTTATTTTTATGAAATTCAAATCATATTTCAAACTTATAAATTTAAATCACATTTTATTTTTATGAAGTTTAAATCATATATTATTTTTATGAAATTTAAATTATATTTCAAACTTATGAATTTAAATCACATTTTATTTTTATGAAATTTAAATTCTATTTCACTTTTATGAAATTTGAATCGTATTATTTTTATAATATTTATATCATATATTATTTTATGAGATTTTAATGATAGTTTATTTTATGAAATTTAAATTATATTTCATTTTATACACTTTAAATCATATATTATTGTATGCAGTTTAAATCGTATTTTATTTTATGAAATTTAAATATGTTATGTTTATAAATTTAAATTACATTTCATTTTTATTAAACTTAAATCATATTTTATTCTTATTAAATTTTAATCACCTATTATTTTTATGAAATGTAAATCATATTTTTATGAAATTTAAATCAGTATTTATTTATTTAACTTACATCATATCTTTTTATGAAATTTAAATCATATATTATTGTTATGAAATTTAAATCATATTTTATTCTTATTAAATTTAAATCATATTATTTTATGAAATTTAAATCATATTTTATATTTATTTAATTTAAATCACATATTAATTTATGAAAAATTTAAATTATATTTTATTTTTATGAAATTTAAATCACATATTGATTTATGAAATCTAAATCATATTGTTTTTATGAAATTTAAATTATATTTTATATTTATTTAATTTAAATCACATATTAATTTATGAAAAATTTAAATTATATTTTATTTTTATGAAATTTAAATCACATATTGATTTATGAAATCTAAATCATATTGTTTTTATGAAATTTAAATCATATTTTATATTTATTTAATTTAAATCACATATTAATTTATGAAAAATTTAAATTATATTTTATTTTTATGAAATTTAAATCACATATTGATTTATGAAATCTAAATCATATTGTTTTTATGAAATTTAAATTATATATTGTTTCGTTACGATTTAAATAATATTCTATTTTCATTAAATTTAAATCATATTTTATTTTCATGAAATATTTATCATATATTGTTTTTATTTAATTTAGGCTACAGCATTTCGAGCTAAATGCTTCTCATCTGAAGAGGAGAAAGGTCAGCATTATACAAAATATAAATAAAAGCTGGCTTAAGAACATTTTGATTAGAAGTGAAGAATGTATATACATTCTTTTAATACAAAATATATATTAGGAAAGATTTAAGCGTATGTGAATAGAAGGATAAATATTTTTTTTTTAAAATGAAAAAGATGTATATTAGTACATATTAGTAGGAAAATATGATAGGGATAATTAAGAAACTTACATGGGATTACTATAAAAGAAAAGAAAATATAAAAGGAAAGGACCGAAAAGAAAGAAAAGATATTTAAAAAAAACAAAAAAAACTAGGAACGAGAATAGAGGAAATGGCCGATAAGAAATACGGAAATATATATAAAAGGGAAAAATTATACGTATAAGAAGTAAAGAAAAAGTTTAATAAAAATAAATAAGCAGAAGAAAATCCAAACTTTATAAAAAATATGTCCTAAAGAGTATTCGCTTTTTTTTTTTGTAATTTTGATTCCTCTTTTATTTCATATATTAATCGTTCTTCTTAGCAGTGTAGAGCTTTTGCTATCTTGATAGGTTTGTTGCTTTTAAAATAAACTTCTGTTACTATAGATTGTGCGCGTGGGTGCGCGCGCGTGCGTGGGTGTGTGTGTGTATGTGTGTGTGGTTTCATTAAAACAAAATATATGTTTATAATGTATATATTCAATAAGGGGCGGCCCTGTACGAGAATCACCCTTCATATATTTGTGCCCAATCAATAATAATCCACTGAAAAAATGCAAAAAAAAAAAAACGAAAACCGTTCTTAACATGGGGAGGTAGGTAGGTGTTTATTCCAAAAATCGTTCTTAAGCGGCGGTGGGATGATTCTCGTCCATGTCCGCCCAATATGGCTATATTAAAATCGCAACGGTTTATTAAGCTCAATGAAAATGGATTTACACTTTCAGAGCATATGTAACTTGATCAAACATTTTAAAATCACAGGAATATACACTTAATTCACATTCATATTATTTAAATTACTGCGTCTTACACGTATTTCATTGAATAGCATAAACCAAACAAATCATCAGAGACTTTATATTTATTTGAGTTCATCAAAGAGTAAAATGTAGTTTTTTTCTTTGATTCCAAAAGTGAAGGTAATTTTAAAACGAATCGGAAAGGCTTAAAAGACGTAAGAATCCGAAATCCAGTAAAAATAGTAAAGACATCCACTTGTTATAGATAAAACATTGAAGACATACTGATATGCAGAAAAAAGAAAACAGTTTGTTCGTAGACCACCAGTAAAAACGGACGATTCTAGACGCCATATTTTAATTCATACTGAGCTATCAACATCACTAGAATTTACGTATTTAAAATATTGCGAGGGGAAAAAAGAAATAAGGATAAAAAAAATAATAATAATAAAATATAAAAATATAAAAATAATAACAAAACGTTCTAAAAACGTTGGATAAAATAATTCGTTGAATGCTAGTAGCTAATTGTTGAATTCTGATGATAAAGGACTTATTTTAGTCAAAATTAAAATTACTGCTAAAAATATCAAATCTATAATGTTAGAAAAGTACCCAATTCGCAGATTTTGAGGGGTTTTAAGTAAACAAATATGTATCATCATAAGGCAATTAAAAAAAAATTAAAATTGCGATAATCGATTATTAAAATTGTATATCTTATTTGGATAATAAAATATAGTAATGATAATAATGCATACAAAACGTTGGCTGAAATAATTCATTAGATGAAAAAAAAACATTGAATTCTAAAAATAAAAAAAGTAAAAAATAAGAACCTAATCAAGTCGTATTAGATTCGCCATTACGAGTATTAACAACTGTTTAATGTTACGAAAATACCGAGTTGAATACAGATTTTTACAAATAGACGAGGATATATTTCCAGGCAGATGACTTAAAATGAAAGCGACTTTAACGCATCATTATAATCCATTGCTAAGCAATTAGATTTTATATTGATTTTAATTATTCACTTTAAAGGTACACTTAGTATTTTAATTCATTTTTCTTTCTTTTGTTCTTATTGGATTTTCCAATCCGTTTTAAAATTACCTTTCCTTTTTGAACAAAGAAAAAAAAACTGTACGTTTTATTCTTTGATGAACTAATGAAAAGTCTCTGATGATTTGTTTGGTTTATGCCATTCAATGAAACACGTGAAAGACGCAATAATTTAAACAATATCAATGTGAATTAAGTGTATATTCCTTTGATTTTGAAATATTTAATAATTTTGGGTATTTCATAAAAATGAAATAAGATAAATGCAGTTTAAGTTCCCAGTAATACAAACTAATATACATCAAACTGACCGACTGCTAGAAAATTCTAGTAACAAAAGGAATTCACCAGTGATAATATGTACATTATATTATATTATGTATAAATATATATATATATATATATATATAATTTTTAACTTAATCTATATCTATAAATCTCACATATCTGTTTAAATGCATGTATGTATGTATGTATATCTTCCTTAAACTTCGACAGAGGCGACAGATTTTCATAAGATCAGTATCATTTTGAAGCTCACCCTTCTTCAGACGACAAATATCGAAAAATTGACCAAAACATTAATTCCTTCATCTTCAACTGGGCACTTTTCTAAAGGTAGGGGTCGCTTTTTTCGCCAATATTTTCGAAAGTCATTCCTTCTTTTCGATTGTCATGCCTACGTCATTTCCTGTTTGGCGATGGACGCAACACAATCATGTTTTTTTTCGCGTTCTTTTTCTCCTTTGCGGTACGGTTTCAAGCCTGCCTGTCTACTACCACATTTTTTTAAATTTTTTGCTCAACACACACCTCCAAACATCCGGGCAACGCCTGGCACGCAGGCTAGTATATAATAAAAGATGAACGATTTTTACCCTGGCACTTTCAACATTATAGCATAATAAGTAAACACTTTCTATGCACAACTTTTACGTTCACCACTTACATTTACAACTACACAGTGTTCCTAGCCCATGATACGTACATTTTGTCCCTGTTTAACAATTTTTGATTTCTTTCCTAGTTCACGTACTTTCTCAACTAGGTAATCCGACTGAGAGAGCAGCATAGGCTTTTTACTCTGATGTAAATCTCTCTTCTCCCGTAACTCAAAATCACCGCATACTTTAATTATTAGGATAACTTTTCCGCATGTATGTTGTTTATTATTTTACTTTTTACAAATTTATATTCAATACAAAATATATTACGATTACAGAATCACTGTAATGAGTTGTTGAAATAACAGTTTATGCCGAACTTATCAGTTTATAATACATATTAAGAGTCCATACACTTCGTTTTAGGAATATCAAATAGTACAAATAAAAAAGAACACCTCAACTAGTATCAATATGGCCGACTTCGCATACAAATAGTATGAAAACAAACAGTTTTTTCATATCATCCTCTTAAATTTCCGTCCTTTACGTAAATGTCGAAATGCAATAAAAAAAACTTACAAATAACCTTTGTCCATACACGTAATTTACACCTGCGAGAATTTTTAACATTTACATATTGGCCGCTTACATATTTCATTTGTACAATTCTAAACAAAAACACACGTATTATACAGTGACCGGTACGGGAGCCCAACCGATCAAAATAATATTCGCCGGATCTCTTCGTTGCTTTAAGGACACACGATCATTTTAGGCCCTTACTGACAACCATACAAATTCGCCACTTTGTTGGCGGAACAATTCAAAACAAAACAAAAATACCGGAATACAATTGTATTATGTGACGAGACTAATATATGAAATTCGGAACGTAAAGAATCGGCAACGTGCTATATTTTAAGGGAATAGGATTTTCAAGTTTAATTATTTTTTTACACTCTGTTTATGACATTGTTAAAAGCATAAAACAGAAATATTCTTATCAGTAAGACGGTTCTTCATTAGGGGTTATAGTTACGTGAATTTCCTTAGAGAAAAACTCTTCAAAATAAGTTAATTTCAAAAAGATTTATCCAAATAGGTAGAAGAGTGCTTTGGTAACATTTATTTGTTTGTTTTTTTTCTTTCTTCCTTTTTTTCCACTTTTCCGTTTTATTCTTTTATATTTCGTAAATTGTTAGCTTATAGAAATTATTCGGCAAAAATTCTGTTCTTACGAAATTTTCAGTTTTAAACGTGGAACTTGGAGAACAGGTTTCCTATGTTTCCTAATTATTAGACTTTACTTCCATTGTTCATCTTCTACGTTTTTTCTACATTCATTAATAAACAATGAATATAAGCAGTTTCGTAAAATACGCACAAAATGATGACATCAACGACCTATCGTAAGCATTACAAGCACCTACTGATCACTTAATACAAAGTATACAATTTCATCAATTTACGGGACTCAAATAAAAATTTGTACGAAAAACAGGTTCGTAAATTATATTTTTTGGTGTTTATATGTATACGTAAATACAAATATATTAATTTTAAGCATATACTCATTAAAACAATACTTAATCTTTTTAGTTAACATTTTTTAATTCTCCGGGAAACGCTGGGTCACGGAACCTGCTAGTAAGCAATATTATTTTAATATATATATATGAATGGAAATGTATAAAAAAAGAATACTAAAAGTATAAAAGCTTGTAACTTTTCTTTATTCGTTTTCAATTGATGACGTGCAGGAATACAAAATAATATTATGAAAAAAAATTGTTTTAAACTTTGTTTATAGGTACATAATTTTTGACCGATCCTTCAGTCTTCATCGGTGTAGTGAAAGAGTATATATATATATATATATATATATATATATATATATATATATATATATATATATATATATATATTTATATATATATATTTGTGTGTGTGTAATATTTACCAATAATCATCAGTGTAACTATATATACGACTGTTTCGTTGATCGCATGAGTTTGACTTCAGATTCCAGAATATAAAAATGGGACAAGTAGAAAACTTTTACAGGCCACAAGTTTTGTACGACTAAGGACTTTAACAAACTGAAATGAGAAGTTGTTATTGTGAAAAAAACACGTTCATGTACACAATGTGAAAATGTATGTGAAGTATTTGGGCGCTCAAAATTTTTCACAGATGGATAAGAGCAGAAGGAATGGTAAAATATGCAAAAGTTATTTTTTGTTTCTAATTTGTTTTTTATTTCTTTCTCTTCTATGAAACGCACGTATCCTATGTAGATATTTAATTTTTTCCATTTTGGAAAACGTTTGCACTTGTAAGCACGTCACACAGATATATACTAATATCTAAATATCTTTTTCGCTTTATCTCTCTCTCTCTCTCTCTCTCTCTCTCTCTCTCTCTATATATATATATATATATATATATATATATATATATATATATATTGTTACAAACAGCCACCTCGACATCAAATATTGTTTTAATATTCTGTTAGTAATATAGAGTAGATATTTGATTGGTATGTTCTGACTGAATGAGGATCCACCAAAACCCAGTGTTAAAATCAGTCTGAAGATTCTCTTTCTCTGGCCGAGGACAGAGAGAGTGACGTGTGACGGCGGAACAGTTACTACAACGCGATCCGATCTCGGAAGCAGAGAAAAAAAAACACTACGGATTTCATCACCCACGGACAGAGATAGAGAAAGAGAGAGAGGGGGGGGGAAACAGAGAACGAAAGTTGAAAACGTTCGATCGACGTTAGCACCAAATACCTCCCACCTCCTCCAATATGGAGTCAAGTGACAGGTCGTCCTCGTCAGCGCACGTGGTGACCTCGTTTCCCCAAGAATCAGAATAAGGAGAGAACAGGATTTCGTCAATTCTATTTTTAGAATCAAGGGGCGAAACAAATAAAGAAAAAATAATAATTCCCTCGTGCGAGTAGTTTTGACCAAAAGTCCGACCGCGTAAAACGTGTTCTGGACAACCAAAGCGATGTCACATTTCCGAAGTTGGCAAAGACGGAGAAAAGAAAAGATACTTAAATTAATCCCTCGATAAAGCTATTTTAGAAAACCCAAAACGGATGCCGACAGGCATGTTTAAAAAAAATAAACAAATCAAAAAAAATATCTGCGAAGTCATCGTTTGGAACTTATGTCTCCCACGCGGAACTGAAATGTGTTGCACGTCGTTGAAAGACTGAATTTGATGATTGAAACTTTCTTCCCTCACAAGAGATTTTATTTGGATTAACTGTAGCAATTGCAAATTGTCAAAAGAACACAATTGAACTGTAAGTGCAAAAAACAACAAAAACAAACATTACTTTCTTTCTCTGTCGAGCTGGAGATCGGATTTTCCTCGTGTGGACCGGTTGCTGCCGTATACCTTTTGTCTTCCTGTTATGGGATTCTCTTTCAGTTAGTGTGTCAAAAATATTCCCCAATCCCATTAGCTTTGAATATATTTGTTTTTGTTAAATCTTTCTTTCCCCTTATCATTAATAAATTTAGTTTTATATGATTCGAAAGTGTTTGCTTCGTTATCTCTTGCAAATCTTATTGTGTTCTATTTTTCTGTTTATTTTGTATCCGCCTGTCTCACAGAAAATAATTGTTGTTTTATTTGTTTCAAACCTTTTTTGTATATAAAAAAAGAAAATCGAACCCAATCTGGGACCTATGAACATACCCCTAATGCAGAAGAATTATCTGCCTATGATAAGCGTTTGCTATCCATAAATGCCCATCCATACCCCTGTGTTTGCATTTTATTGCATTTTATTGTTATATTTAAATATTGCCCCGGCCCGTATGTAATAATATATATATATATATATATATATATATATATATATATATATATATATATTTATATATATATATATATATAGTAATTTATAAAATATATATGGCAATTAAGCTACACTGAATATTCGGCGTTTCATCCACTCTAGGATTCGTTAGGCTTATGCGCGAATTCTGTGGTTGTTTCTCGTTTTTATATGGTCCTCTTCTGTTGATGATTTTAGTAAGCCAATCAGCTTTCTAGTATCCACCGAGCCCCTTCCTATCAGCCAATGGGCATGCATTTTATCGAACAAAGGATCTGTTTTAGAACTAGGTTAGTGGTTTAAGGCAGACCTTTTCCTCTTTTTTATATATATAAAAATATACATATGTGTACATACATATATGCACATATATATACATATATGTGTGATCGTTTATGTATATTCATGTTTATTTAATTTATTTATTTGTTTATTTTCTATTTTTTGTTAGTTTTAAAGCTATTTTGTATCGCTATCCTAGAGTAAGTTTTATTTTGTGAACACAGTTATTTGCTATTTCTCTTCTACAGTTTAATAGATTTTGGGGTTCTTTAAAGTACAGGATAGCAAATTTTTAATGAAGACATAATTTACATGGGTCGTCTAAATGCCTACACGTGGTAGCTTGTCTTATTATTTCCCATTCGACTACCGGCGAATGTCTGCTTTCTTTGAGTTCCCAGTATTTATTCGCTAGTGTTGTTTTTATACGGTGTTTTTTTATTGTTGAATGTACTTTTGTGATCATAGTATCGGGTTCTGAAATCTAAGGAAGTCATGTCTACGTAATATTTGTTCTTATTCGGGTTTTCTTTCGCAAATATTGTTGCCTGATAAACTACGCTTTTTGTTAGACATTTATTTTGAACGGAGCAAAGTGTGCAGTGTCTACGGTTGCATTTATCTTTTTCGTTATTAGTATTTTTATTTATGGTATGGTTGTTCTTGTCCGGGGTAGGTTTGTTATTATTATTATTATTATTATTATTATTATTATTATTATTATTATTATTATCATTTCTGCTAGTGTTGGTTTTATTTTTGTCATGGTGTCTACTTTTTTATTGTTTATTTTGTTGTTGTTTACATTGTTTTTATTTAGTATTTTGTTATTATGTGCTTTAATTATTATCTCTAAATTTTCGCAACAACTGTAGGATAACTTTAAGGTATTTTTATTGAAGATTTTGTGTAAGGGGTTGGTTGCGGGAAAGTGTTTTTCAATAAGATCTAGAAATTTCTTGCCAAGCTTTGTTTTTAACATTTGATTGTATGGGGCCGTATACCAAATTATAGTTCTTTTTCTTCTATTTTTAATTTTATTATAGTTCTTGGTGTTTTGTTGCTTATATTTGATATCGATATTTTTGTATCCACTATTTTTTAGGGCTGTTTCGTAGATATTGGTTGACCTGTTAAGTGCATTTTCATCGCTTGAGTTATTACTGAGTCTACTTACGATCGAGTTAGGAATGTGTTTTATAATTGATGGTGGGTGATTGGACTTAGGGTTTACGTAAATTGGAGTAGCGTTATCTTTTAAGTATGGTTCATATGTGTTTTTATCTAAGTTTAACGTGACGTCCAAGAAGTTTGTTATTTTTATGTTAGCTGATACGTCTGCTTTTAGGCCTATTTTTTTCATTTCCTTGTGTATGATTTTCTTAAAGTTTTCTCCCTTGACTTTGTTCTAGTTTTTTATTATAGCTAGTCCGTCATCTCTATATAGGCCGATATCCGTAGTATCGAATATGCTTGCGAGGGTATATAGAATGAATAATCCCACAAGATCTGATGCCTCTGCAGAATCTCTGGCACCCATCGCCAAATCAAACGAATTTTTCATTTTAGTTTTTATCCATTGGTTATTGTTATTTATTAGAACTGATTTTCTACATTTTTTAATGATGTTGATTTCTTCCGAGGATATATCAGTGTATGCATCGGCAAATTCTAGGGCAATTTTAAAAAGTTCTTCGGATATCGAGGGATAAAAGTCTATGATGTCAAACTGTATAAACGTATATTTATCTTTGTTTTCTATATTTTTAAACCAGGTGATTGCTTCGGTAGTATTTGCCCACTGGCTTAGTTCTAGGTCTTGTTTGATTTGTTTGTTTACTCTAGAAAGTATAGTTTTGCTAATTCTACTAGCTCTACTTCCGTATTGAGCACTTTTGAAGTAAATACTTAAAGTTTACGCATAAATCTATACTTTCGTATATTAATTTTATGTGAGTAAATGAAGTAGTTATATATATATATATATATATATATATATATATATATATATATATATATATATATTAGCATGGGTGTCCAACGTTGCCTGGGTGTTTGGAGGTGTATAGTGAGCAAAAAAAGAAAAGTGGTAGTAGAAAGGCAGGCTCAAACCCCTACCGCAAAGGAAGAAAAGAACGGAAAAACCTGACATCTTTGCTGTTACGACAACCGCCAAACCAGAAGTGACGTAGGTTATAATTAAGGCTGGACAATCGAAAGGAGAAAATGACTTTCGAAAATATCGGCGAAAAAAGCGACACCCCCTGTAGAAAAGTGCTTAGGTGACGGTGGAGCTATTAATGTTTTAGCCAATTTTTCGATATTTGTCGTCTGAAATGTCGAACTTACAAACGATACTGATCTTGTGAAAATCCGTCGCCACTGTCGAAAGTTTTAGGCAGACATGCAAACATATATGCATACATACATTTATATATAGGTAACTCAAATTTTTGACTCAAACCGATTAAAAATTTATCCTATCTCTGAATAGACTTTATGTAAAATTTCAAATGTTTAGACCAGAAATTGTCTGAATAATTTGGTAGAGACCGAAGCGGTCAACTTTTTTTAAACTTTGACGCCTGTTATGACCCCTTAATATGTATTGTTTTGGGCTCAACTCAAGTTATTAAGTTAGATCCATGTCTAAGGAACCTATACCTAAAATTTCAAGTGTTTAGATCCAAAATTGGCGAGGAGTTTGGTAGAGTTCTCAAAGGTCAAACCGTTAAACTTTGACCCCTTGACAGCCAAATTCTGGCCGAAAACGGATTACAAAGATTTTCCCAAATCTCACTACCCTGTATATCAAATTTCGAGTCTGTAGATTGAAAATTTATAGAGTTATTGTGTAGGGAAATGTACACAGATAGACAGACAGACAGACGGACAAACACTTTCACTTTTATAGATATATATAGATTAAAAAATTCAAGGTTTTATTCATCTGAACAATCCATTTCTTCAACATATCAAAACTTCGGTACATTTTACAGCTCTTCTTTGTTTAGACAGGTTAAAAAATATCCAAAAGTAAAAATCAAGTCTGGATGAAGGCCGGAAACTACTATCGCCTGAGGAAATTCTTTTAGATTGAAACAGTAGATTTTTTTTGTCGTCTCAAACGTTTATTTTGTTTACCTATATATATATATATATATATTTAAATAAATGTTTGGAGGTACAGAATTTATATACAGTTTTGAATAAAATAGCCGGAAGTTTCTCAAGAGCTCTTTCGGCTATCATCTCATCAGGAGAAAATCGATAGCGTACAAAATAATATTATGTCGAAAATAAAGAGTTCTAATGGGGAACTTATTGCATGTGCCAAAAGTACGGGGACACTAAAATAAGTGTCCCCGTACTTTTGGCACTAAAATATATATATATATTATCGTACAATATGTAAACGCATATGCGATACCCCGCACTCATCAGCCGCCAACCAGGGTATTAACACAGTTTCGTTAACTCAATGCGTAACTGCCACTCCTGGTGCTAGCAAGCAACTTTTGCCACCAGGCAGGGTCTTTAAAAAAAACAGATCAACAAGAAGAAATTATAACGTCTGTTCATTGACGCATATTGAGCTGTGGTCTTAAGACGATCAGAGACAACTTTCATATTGCGGCCCATAATTCCTATTTTTGTAAGAAACGAAATGACTGAGTGCCCTATAAGTCCACGACAACCAACCTCAACAGGAATCACGTGACATCTCAAACCTTTTTCCACGCAGTCGGCACGCAGTCTCTCATGTCGGTTTTTCTTTCATTTGTGCGCCTCCTCCTCTTTTTCCACCCAGAGGATTGTCAATTCTATTAGGAGGACACTTTTCTTTGAATCGGGCCATGCAACAATATCTGGCCGCTTTTCTGTTTGAATTATGTGGATTAAAAATTGTAGAGATATCCTTAGATTCACATTAGATTCACATTAGCAGATTTTTCTTCCTCACATTTACCCTCTTTGTGAAACTGAATTATGAGTTTCTTGATGGTTTGCTGTCTCACATTGTATTTTCAACAATCTCATAACTATTTCCAATAATAATAATAATAATAATAATAATAATAATAATAATGTATATATATATATATATATATATATATAAGTGAACGTGTCTGTGTATCTGTGTATCTGTGTGTCTGTGTACATTTCCCTACGCAATAACTCTGTTAATTTTTAGTCTACAGACTCGAAATTTGATATACAGGACACTGAGATTTGGGAAAATCGATGTGATCGGTTTTTGGCCAGAAATTTGGCGATTAAGGGGTCAAAGTTCAACGATTTGACCTTTGAGAACTCTACCAAACTCCTCCGACAATTTTGGGTCTACGCACTTGAAATTTTAGATATAGGTTCCTTGGACATGGATCTAACTTAATAACTTGATTTGAGCCCATAACAATAAATTTTAAGGGGTCATAATAGGGGTCATAGTTAAAAAAAAAATGGCCTCTGCAGTCTCTTCCAAATTACTCAGAGAATTTCTGGTCTAAATATTTGAAATTTTACATAAAGGATATTCAGAGACATGGCAAGCTTTTCAGCAGTTTGGGTCGAAAACTTTTAGTTACCAATATATATATATGTGTGTATGTATGTCTGTTTGCATGTCTGCCTTAAACTTTCAAGAGAGGCGACGGATTTTACCAGGAGTAATATCGTTTTAAAGTTCGACCTTTTATACGACAAATATCGAAAAATTGGCTAAAAACATTAATGTCTTCCCCTTCAACTAGGCACTTTTCTATAGGGGGGGTCACTTTTTTGGCCGATATTTTTTAAAGTTATCTTCTCCTTTAGATTCTCTAGCCTTACTTTTAAAAAATGTCGCTTCCGGTTTGGCGGTGGTCGTAACAGCATAAACGTTAGGTTTTACACCGTTCTTTTCCTCCTTTGCGGTACGGGCTCGAGCCTGCCTTCCTACTACCACTTTTTTTTTTGTTTTTGCTCAACATACACATCCAAACACCCGGGAAACGCCGGGCTGAAATGCTAGTATATCTATAAAAGTGAAAGTGTCTGTGTGTCTGTGTACATTTCTCTACGAGATAACTCTGTCAATTTTTAGTCTACATACTCGAAATTTAATATACAGGGTACTGAGATTTGGGAAAATCGATGTGATTAGTTTTCGGCTAGAAATTTGGCGATTAAGGGGTCAAAGTTCAACGATTTGACCTTTGAGAATTCTACCAAACTCCTCCGACAATTTTTGGTCAACGCACTTGAAATTTCAGATCTAGGTTCCTTGGACATGGATCTAACTTAATAACTTGAGTTGAGCCCAAAACGATAAATTTTAAGGGGTCATAATAGGGGTCAAAGTAAAAAAAAATTACCACTTTTTTTTGCTCAGTATACACCTTCCAATACCCGGGCAACGCCGGACTGAAATGCTAGTATATATATATATATATATATATATATATATATATATATATATATATATATATATATATATATATATATATATATATATATATATATGGGGGAGTTAAAAGAAAAAGAATAATATCATTCTTTGAGAGAAGACTTATCGGGATGATGCAAAGCTCAACTAATTGTTTTCGAACTTATATAAAGTATCATAAAGACATCAAATGACGATATAAAAAATATATACTAATAATTATAGATTTATTCAATAAGGGTGATAAATCAATTAGGGGTGTAAGGTAAGTAAAAACTCTTTATACCATGGCATTTCGAAACCTAATTCTTCTCATCAGAAGAGGAGAGAAGATGCTAGATAACATAACAGGGATGCGACATCTTGCGATAGTTACATTAGGGGTGAAATAATTGACAGTAATGTATTAAATATTGAGATTGTTTGGGAGGGGATAACTAGAGTGATATAGGAAGAGTATAGCTTTTATTAAATAATGAAGGTATGTGTATAGCATATCTGTTATGGCGGTTTAAATATATGTGTACAATATGCGTGATTAAACTCTTGAGATTATAGAGTAGGTGAATTGAAAGAGATGCTTATTTATGCATATGTATTAATGGGTTATAACCATGGAAAGGGTTTACTTGAAATAGGGGGTTTATGCTATGTCGGTATATTTTAGAAGGAGTATCTGAAATTATGACAGTACTTAAATAAAATATAAATTATAAGGAATAATACTATAATAAGATAATAAATGTGACGGGACAGATTATAAAGGATACAATATAGAAAGATTCTTTTAAATGAATAAGATAGGCGATAAACAGATGCTATAATAAAAAGAATAAAAACTACAAAGAAGTATGGGATAAATACATATAAGAATTATAGGGTAATAATAAATAATAAAGGTATAAGAAATACAAAGTTATTAAATATAAGAGGATAAAAATAGATATAAAAAAGTATAAATAGAAAAATATAAAATGGCAAGTGACTAAAAGAAATGAAATAAAATAAAATATAGCGATAAGGAAAATTTACAGTAGGAGAAAGTTTTAAAGACAGAAGTGTAGTGTGGGTCCTTGTTGAGTGCAAAGCAGTATCGAAATATTTTTTAAAAACATTAACAAATAAATAGAAATGAAGTTTAAATGGTGATTCGAGGTAACATGTTGCGGTTGATGATCGAAATTTCGCAATCTGTTAGGATATTAAAGCTGGGACGAGAATATAATGAATGGCTATTACCTCACTTTTTCAGGAGAAAATAGTTTGAATCGGCAATTAATTTCAGGATGTATTTTTTATTCTAATTTTCTCATATCCGCAGTGAAAATGCGTTCATCCTTACTTGGTGATGTGGGTATTTCTGATTTCAATTTGCGTATCCCAAAAGGATCCAAATCTTTGGGAATAAAATGTAGCAGTTCAGAACTGAAGCAGAAGAAGATTAGGCAGTTGGAAACCCATTTTAAAAGACACCGAAAACATAAAATACCAGTAGCTAAGTGAAAATGAGGAACTAAGAGATGAGGGAGCAGTAGGGGGAAGAGAATGCACTAAAAGTCAGTCATAAGGGGAGGCGATAGGTCTTAAAATTTAGGCCGATTTAATTAGGGGGACGAGTTTAGTTATCGATATTTTTTTCAGTGTGTTCCCTTATATTGGCGTTATATTGTCATAGGTAGTAATTCTTTGCTGCAAGTAAAAATATATCGAGTTAAAATGGGCCAATGTTGGCAAATTAGTCTGATAAATGAGTTACTTCTAAAGTTAGGTCTATGGTCCTTGAAATAAAATCTTGGGGTAGCTCGGGTTAAAATTTCTGCGTGGTTATTTAAATGTAGAGTGGTTGGCTAGGTGTATCAGAATTTTTGTAGGAATTTTTGACGCCCCTAACACGAAACTGTGAATAGAATATAAAAAAAAACTCGTAATTTCTCTTTTAAAAGTGGGTTGTTTATTTTTGTATGGATTATACTTCCAAAATAAACTATTAAAGTAATAGAAATATTTTTTTCATTTTTTAAAAAACAGTAGTGAAATTAATTGAATTTTACGAGCTTAGTATTTTTCAATTTTTCAATTTTAAAAATCTATCAACATTTTTCTATTGATTCAATTTTTACGATATTTTCAGGGTCATTGTGAAATTTTATGCTCTTTCCAATGAACAGAATATAATATTTTAGATCAACGTTTTTTTTTAATTCACGCCACCCCATTTTCAAGTGTCTATTAACAAGTAAATAATTAATTTACTCACCAAAGTTTTATGTATCACAAATTGAAGATAAAAGATCAATAAATAATATATCTATATTTAAAACAAAAAACTAGTGTTTTTAGAAATTTACCTGTAAAGTCTGAAGTTTAAAATTTTTTTTTTTAAACCACGTTGTTTGTTTTTTCTTTTGTGTTTTTAAATGAAACCTTGGTCCTTACTCCTTTAATTGAAAAAAATTCACGCCTCCAATTTTGAAATGTCTATTAAAAAGTAAATAATTAATTTACTCACCAAAGTGTTATATATCACAAATTGAAGATAAATGATCAATAAATAATATATTCAAATTTAAAACAAAACAAAAGTAGTGTTTTTTAGAAATTTACCTGTAAAGTCCGAAGTTTAAAACCTTTTTTAAAACAAAAACAGGTTGCTTGTTTTTTGTTTTTTTAATGAAACCTTGGTCCTTGCCCCTTTAATTGAAAAAAAAATTAGGGCTTGAATTACATTTTTCGAGGAGTTATAAGCTTGGAAAGACGGGATGGAATTATTCAATATTTTTCACGAAATTTCTGACACACCTAGTGGTTGGCAAACTCTTTGCTTGGTCATTAATGGTGTGTACTGAATTAAGGGGTACTACTTTATAAGATTTATGTAGTTTATTGTATATTAAATCTTTATAAGTTTAGTAATTCAGTTTGTAAAAATTTTTTAGTTTTATCAGCAGGCACAAAGAGATCTGTTTTAGTTTTAACCTTATGTGCGTCACATCTCTATTATGTTACCTAGCATCTTCTTTCCCGTTCTGATGAAAAGCATTATGCTTCCATGGTATAAAAATGTTCTTACCCTGCACCCCTAATTAATGTATCACCCTTATTGAATAAATCTCTATATATTAGTATATATTTTTATATTATCATTTTCTTACTTTATTGATAGTATACATATATATATATATATATATATATATATATATATATATATAGAAATATATATATATATATATATATATATATATATGACGTTTAGTTTAGCTAGCTAACCAATCAGTCCAATGTTATTCATACTCGCGGGTTAATGCTTTAATCAACCAATCGCAATGGTTCACTGGGACAAGTTTTGGCTAATTTCTATTTCCTGTTCAATTATTCTTTTTTATCAATGTATCGAAGTAGTAGTTGAGCTCATCCTTAAACGTGCGTGAATAATTTTTCATTCGTTCATAGTTGTATATATATATATATATTTATATATACATACATACATAAATACATACAGACACACAAAACACACACACACACACACACACACACACACACACATATATATATACAATTATAAAACTCAAATGGCCTTGTAACGGGTCTTTTACCCCCACATCCGCAATTTTCTTACAAATAAATCTATTTAACCCGTGGACAACCATAAGAGCATTTTACAACGCCGATTTTCCCACCGCCTTCCTTTTTTTCTACAGTTTCTTCTCGATTTTTAATACATTTAGGACCTTTTTTATATATCAACGCTCTTAACATAAATAAATAAATCCGAAAACTTTTTTTTAAGTTACATTTTATATTCATTTTGTATTTAAAAAGCCATTCTAAGCATGGGGAGAGTGTTTTTAACTATTCTGTACTTTCAACTCACAATTTCGTTTAAAAAAGATATATCAAAATTTGAATTTAACTTTAAGTATTATGGTATTTGTTCAATGCACATGTACCTATAAGTATGACAAACCACTTATAAATCAATGGTTGTAAGTTTTTGTTTCAAAACTAAACACATAAACAGTACGACTCATAGAAATCTATATTCTTTTCTCATTTTAATATACTTTCATAGAAATGTTCTGTTATGTCATAAAAAAATTTTCTTTACGCCATGCTCATACATTAATTCCATAGCTAATATAACATACTGACCCAACGGGTCACGGATAGTCGCACATATATATATATGTGTGTGTGTGTGTGTGTGTGTGTGTGTGTGTGTGTGTGTGTGTGTGTGTGTGTGTGTGTGTGTGTGTTGCGATATTCCCGATTCAGTTTTAATATTTATGTTTCCACATTATACACAGCGATTTTGTTGCCCGTCTCATAAATCTCCCCAAACAAACGCAGCTCAAATGATTCGACAATTGACACAGGAAAATAAAGTAGGAATAAGTCTGACTTTTCGCAATCTCTATTATATAAAAAAAGATTTCCCCTCCTCTAATTTGCCACGTAGTGATTCTTGAATTTTATAACCTGAAACAGACAGACCTTACCTTAACCTGAATGTTGTTTATGGACACAAAGACAGACATTTATTTTTCTCATATATATATATACATATACACATATATATGTATGTATATATATATGCATGTATATATATATATATATATATATATATATATATATATATATATGACAGATGCACATAGCCCACTTAACAACTCTGATCACATTGTAATAACAATTGGATTCACCTTAAAATCTCGAACCAAAGCTAATCAGCCGTTATTCAAAATAACGAGATACTTCAAACAGGTTGGTTGGGATTCTATTAGAGATCACACCAGAAACGCCATCTGAAGTGAAAATTATTCTCTTCCTCTTTATTATTTCGCAGATAAATTAACTAAGTGGGTCAAAGCAAGCATTGAAGCATATGCTATAGCATCACAGTTTCGTCAACCGTTTATCTTTGAACCGTGCAGCTTCTATTGCTCATAACAGTAAGCATTCTGCCAATTCAACCGCAATAATTCAGCTAGAAATAGACAAAAATTTATAGCATCACGAAATCATTGACTGCAATCATCGCACACGAGAGAAGTTGTACAGAGATGACTAGAAAACGCATTGAATCACAGAAATTAGGAACTCGCAATTCCTGGCAGATGATAAACAGTAAAAACTCATTCTCTCGCTACCGAATAACAATGATGTTGTTTGCACCGCAAATGATCAGGCTTAACTACCTGCCCGGCAGTTCGCGTTTAATTACAGTTCAGACTTCATGAACTATTCCCTCAAAAATCTCTCATTGCGAACCGAAGCCATGCTTGATGACCTGACTGTCACCCCTTCTTAAGTCTGGGATATCATAAAAAAAAACTTGACACTTCCAAAGCATGCGGGTGTTATCTTATTTTAGTTATAGTAATAATAAAATGATGTGTGGAGCTGGCCCCTGTCCTCTTAAAAATTTACAACAAAAACCTAGTGCAATCTTGCTTCCTTGGTAGCTGGAAAATTATCTCTGTGGAATCAATGTTCAAGAATTCTGGTGAAAGAAGAGATCCCCAAAAGTATCCCTACTCCCGCTTTTCGCTAAAATCTTTGAATCTTTAATCAATCAATTTAATAATTTGAATCTTTAATCAATCCGTTATCTTGTTAAATTTCTTTTGGATCATCAGTATGAGTTTAAATAAGTCCATTCTACTGTGAATTTACTAATGGTCATCTCTAAACGTAGGCTGTAACGTTGAGTATCTCTAAAGCCTTTGACTATGTCTGGTATAAAGATCTTGTGAAAATTAATTCATATGGCATTTCTGACATGGATCTCTACTATTATATAAAAGGAACTTTGTGTTTCTGTCTATGTGAGAGTTAGTTCTCTATGGACTCGAAAACGGCTGAGTCGATTTTTATGAAATTCCACATGAAGGTACACATCGCAGTGTTCTTAGATAGGTTTTCAATTGGAATGTTTTCGATAAGTATCGATTATCGCAAAAATTCCAATGAAAAACGGAACAGACTATTTTGACCAAAGTTAACACCTTACACAGTCTTACATCACTAGTGCATTTGCAAAGTTTTATGACCACACAAGCTGAAAGGCCCGACATATACAGGGTGACCCCCCCCACAAAAAAAAACAGAGGACATTCAATTGTTTTTCTGAGCATTTTACAGTCAACGGAGTAACAACAAAAAAAAAAGGCCAAAGACCCTAGTGTTTTGATGTGATGTTTTGAACATAATAAACTAGTTATGACCAAAGTTTCATTTCATTCGGACAAAACACTAAGAAACGGGGCCTAATTAGAGTTGTGGCGCGTTTTTTTTTTTCTTTTGTCACCCTGTAGAATCAACGGTAGGTTCTTTGATATGACGGGGGACTCGTTCGAAATGAATGTTTAGGTTTAAAGCATAACTGCACCGTGATAGTTGACATTTTTTTTATTTTAAACTTTAATTGAAGCAACCATCACCGCACAAGCAGTAAGAAAAGGTATATAAAATCGATAATAGGTTCTTTGATATGACAGGGTCCCGTTCAAAATCAATGTTTCTATTTAGAGCAAAATTGAAGCATGGTATTTGACATTTGCATTTTAAACTTGAATTCAAGCTATTATATATAAAAATAATTTTATAGAATCAACAGTAGGTTCTCTACAGTGCAATGTAGACGGCAATGTATTGTGGACTAAGTCACTGTGGGGAGGCGTATGAAGCACTCCGATTGGTCAGACAATCGATTTGATTAAAAAATAAAAACTCCGATTGAGCAGACAATCGATTTGATTAAAAAATGGGTGAATTCGCCGATCCCGATGACAATAAAAATATAGAAGTGTGAAACATTCGTTGATCATCATTCAATACCAGGCAGTGTCGGGTTCCCCTACTAGTTTAATATAATTAGAAGTCTTGGATGAAAGAAGATTCTATGTTGTTCTCGATGGCCATATCTCCACAAGACATTACATAAATGCATATTTACTGCAAGGGTTGATCTTTGGATCGTTTATTGTTTGTGATTTTCCTGAACGACTTTCGTCAATGACATTATGTCCGAGATGGCTATCATCATCATATCTTGTCGCTCCATTTCTTCAACTAGCGGCGTGCGGTTTCATTACCAACACTGAGGTCTTCGTCCGTGCAGTTGGGCCCCAGTGAGCAAGATGTTAAAATGTGCTCGATGGTCTGAACTTGGGCACCACAGGGGCATTCAGCAGTTGTAGAGTAACCCCACATGAGGAGGTTGTCGCCAGTTTTTTCAACTTTTGCCCTTGCCCTATTCAGAGTGACCCACTCCGAACGGGACAGGTGTGTGCCAGGTAGTAAGGTTTCACTGGGCTCTGGCAGTGCTATATTTGTAGACTGAGGGTCTACCTCTCTCCACATCTGCAGCCGGTAAGAGGATGTAGGAGTGTCCGGTAGTTCCTCCACTGCGAGATGGCTATGCCTGCTGATGACTCCACGCTTTACTCTCTACATATGAGTAAATCGAATACGCACATATCTAAGGTAATGGCTGAACCCTTAGAAAATGACTTCCGGTGTGTAGTTAGATGGGAACATAAATTGATATTAGCATTTAATGCTACTAAGATGTAGCCCCTTTCTTTTCACAATTATAAGAAACCTCTTCAACCACTGACTTTCATGATTAATAGCACCCTACTCGAATCAAACATTTAATCTTCTTGGGCTAACATTCACGGATGGCATGAATTGGAACAAAGAAAGTGGGCTCCCTCTATTATGTTAGAAAATTTGCACACGAGCCAGTATCCTATATCTCTACAAGGTCACTATCAGTTCATACATGGAGTATTGTTGTAACATCTAGGCTGGTTCACCATAAACTTGCCTCTTTCTCTTAGACAGTTACAAAAGAAGTGTGTAATCTAATAGATCCCGCACTGTCTATCAAGTCCCATCCCCTGTACCGTCGCCGCAATATTGCGCCCTTCTGCTTATTTTACAAGTATTTTACAATAGAATGCGCTCTGAAAACTTGCTGCTCTGATGCCCCTTGATATAGATACATCCAACAATCAGCTAAATCGCATTCCTTGTAGCGGTTCACAGATTTTCACTCTAATAGCTTCTTTCATGCAATTCATTTCATGTTCCCAGTTTCTCTGACTGCATCGACATGCAGGATTTTTTTTTATATAATGTAAACAAACATCTCGCTGCTCACTTAGGATGTCTATATATACATATGGCCCCTATCCGCAATAGGGATAATCCCTAATTCACAGTAGCCCCTTATGTTTCGGTGGCAATTTACAATGTTTGGAGTAGTTTAAAGTAGAAAGAATTAAATGTATTAAACTTTTTTATACATTCTTTACTGAGATGTCTTTTATTTGTATGTTTGTGTCATGAAACGATTTTCGTTTCTTTAAGTTCTAATATATTTCAATAAACTATAGGTGTCTTTCTTGGGTCAACTACAACATTTAAAATTCAAATTTGTCAATGAGAGAAATTTGAAAAAACTGATAAACTTTATGAAAAAAAGAAAATATGTGTCAACATATACCAAACTCTTTTGTAGCTTATCTTTTTACTTTAGCAATCATTCCGTGTATTTGTTGGCTCAATCTACTATGATTATTTGACAATTCTAATCCACCACCCCCACACACACACATATACAATTAAATATTCGGTTCTTGTCCTTCCATGACAAAGCGAAACTATCATATTCGAAAAAAACTATAACTGTTGTTAGTGACCTCAGATTTTTTTATTGTTTTTTTTTGGGGGGGGCTAAACAAGGCACATTGACACTTGGGCGTAAAGGCTACTACTTGGGTCCAACACTGCAGTTGCTATTTAGAGAGTAGAGCAGCTTGATGTTTGTTTACATTAATCTTGAACTTCTGCGTGTAAGTACTATATATGTTTTTTTTGTGTGTAAGGATTATAGAAATACGAGGGTCGTTCCAAAAGTAACTAAAAAAAAGTTACACTTGAATTTCTGCGTGTAAGTACAGTCAGGAAAGCAGGGAACTAGAATGGAATTCCAAAGTCTAGCAGTTCGGAGGGAAAGAAACTATTAAAGTGAAAGACTTTCCGGTATCTAGGGATCTCTAAGGTGTAGGGTGGGATTTTGCTAATTGTCGGGTTAATCTGGGATAGTTACGCCGAGGCGGTACAAGTGCCTTAAGTTCATCATAGCAGATTTCATTAAAATACTAATAAAACAAACACAGGTTCACTATATTTCGGCGATGGGACAGAGGTTGGAGTTTAGATGATAGTGCGGGACCTGTTATATTGGAAACTCTTCTTTGGACCGTGCCTTAGAGCGAGAGACTACTGGTAGATGCATCAACCTACATGTGGCAACAATAGCCCATGCATAGGTGAATGGTGGCCTTATATATATATATATATATATATATATATATATATATATATATATATATATATATGACAGAGAGAGAGAGAGAGAGAGAGAGAGAGAGATGATGATGCTTTTATGTTTGAGTAACATTCTATCACGCTAGAGAGAGCCTAGTAGTGTCCTCAATGTATTTGTTGCAATTTATGTTACCCGTGAATTTTAAGTCGAGGAGTTTGAACGAAGAAATTTCGGGTATCGTATTATTAGTCATGACAGTGCATGAGAAGGTGTCTTGTAATTATTTCGGAAAATAATTCAATGGTGTTTTTAGATCTTTTAAAAATATAACTCTTATTGAAACATATTTGAATGTTCTATTTTTTTCTAATAATTTAATTATTATATTCGGGGTGTTCGAAAAGTAATGCCTCCTACTTTTTAATCCGCCAGAATTGGCGCATTATTATGATGAACTTGAAAGTTTCAACTCTCTGTTGCAGATATTTACGATGTGAAACTATAAAAAAGCAACACGTGTCATGGACGTGCATCAGAAGCAGATATGCGTCATTTAAATCTTGGTGAAAGTATATTGAAGACGGTGGTGACTATGTACAAAAGTAAATTCTAGAGCGCAAAAGGTTGCTCGTTTTTATGGTACCACTCCGGTCTTCGTAGCCCGTTGACTTTTGAAGTTGAAAAAATAGCAGGCTTTACTTGTAGAACAAACTTCGTATGACAAAGCCTGCTCCGGGCGCCCATACACAATTATCGTTCATCGCTGAGAAAAGTGCATTCAGAATGGTTGTGACTATGAAGAAAAATAAAGTCTGGAGCACAAGATGCCGCTCGTTCTTAGGATACCATTCCCTTTTTCGTAGTTCTTTAATTTTTTTTAGTAAAAAAATAAAATGATTCACTTTTAGAACGATCCTCGTATTTCTATAACACGCACAAAAAATATTTACTATACTGAATTACCATATAAGTTTGTGTGATTTTAGTGAGAGAGAACCTCAACGGAGTGCTCAATTATTAAGAAAAATCGAACTAAAACGCATAATGATATGTAATCTATTCCGGGTTACGCCGGCATGTTGAAAATTGTGATTTTGCTAAAAACAACAAAAAGAAACTAGAAAGAAAAAGGAGAGAGAGCATGAAAGAAAGGGACGAAGATATCTTTTCTCTCGCAGGCAAGTTCAATCTGGTTACTGATTTTGGACGGAGCAGACACGGTCGAGATTGGCGAAAAAAATGCGTCGAAAAAAAAATCTTCAGTCAACAATATGATGGTTTCAGCCAGTTCACTCGTAGACGTAATAAAGTAATCTGTGCCAGAAAAGCGGCATTGTGTTTACGTCTTAAATGTTCTTTACAGCTCATCGACCAGTGACGAGAAGAATCGGTCCCAGAGAAGACCAAGATAACACAAAAAAAGATATGATTAACTTTATCGCGTATGTATATGCACACACACTATATGTATCACAATTACATACATGGATGTATTTCAAATCTAAACAAAGGGCCCCTAAAATTGGTCTACATTATTCAACCTCTGTTTATGTCTGCCTCCCCAGAAAATGACAGCTTGCGCGTTGCGTTACTTTTGGACGATATTTCGATCCTCTGCTTTCCGCGAATTCTTCCGATATTTGAGTGGGTGAGGGAAAAATCAAATTAAATTAAAATTTTAGTTAATAAATGTGAAGGCCTCGCAATGAACTTTGAAAACTTTCCTTAGCCGATAACTGTCAGTTATACCATTTTTCTTCCTCTGTGTACTTCAGCTCAAACGAAATTTTCATGAACAGAGTTTCTTTCCAAGCTCTTCTAACTTGTGACTCGTTTAAGTTATCAAATTTTGTCCATTTCTATTCCTAATTTTCAATCCTTTCATAGTACTATTAATTGGAAGGGAACTCCAAAGTCTAGCAGTCTTAGGGGAAAAAACTATTAGAGTAGAAGGCTCTATGGCATCTGAGAATCTCTGTGTGGGGTGGGATTCTGCTGCTTGTCGGGTTTGTCCGGGGTATTTACGTTGAGGGATACAAGGTTTTGGTGTTGGTCGGAGCAAATGAATGTAACAGCTTAACTGACTGTGCGGGTTTTATTGTTTGGCGACTCTCTTTTGAACCCTGTCTAAGAGTGAGAGACTAGTAGCAGATGCATTAGCCTAAATGTGGCAACAATACTCCATGGGATAATGGTGGCCTTATATAGGTACAGAATACTCTCAGGCGTAAGTAACTTTCTAGCACGGTGGAGAGAACCTACCTTCTTTGCAGAAATCTTGGCAATGCTCTCAATAATACGAACAATCATTTCTCTTCTCAAAAATTCAAAACTGCATACAAAAGATGTTTGTTTGAGGTTTCCTTGTTCGTGAAAGTTTGTCAACAAGTTTTTTTTTGTTTTTTTTTACCCAGTTCATGGTGCTCTTTTTCGCATTAACCTGTTAACTGTTAAAACTTGCCTTCGTGGAGAGACAATTGAATAAAAGTCCAGTTCCAACTTCAAGCACACCCATTTAATACCAATGGTTCAACATTAATGAAAGAACGGAGGTTATTTGAGGGTCGAGATTAATGCGATTTAGTTTTGATAATGAACAACATCATGAGAGGATTGTAAATGATTGAAAGAATAGACAGGATTTGATTATTTAACAAGAACTTGTTAATATTGAATTTGAAAACCATTATGTTGTAGTTAGCTGGGAAGTAGCCCCGTGGAATGGTGTTTTGCACAGGGTAAGTTCTAAGAAGGAAACGCTGTTCATATAAATTCCTTTTTAATAAATGTACGCAATATGGGTAAAATTTAATTGCTGTAGTTATGATTAGACGAGCTCTTGCTGTGAAAGCTTTACAGGTGGAAACTAGATACTGAGCTAATCGAGCACTTATTTTGGAAAGTAAAGAAATGTTAGCAATGTTTCTTCTGTCACTAAAAGAATTTTATTTTTCAAATTTTAAAACTTTACGATTTTTTAATTGTCTTGAACAGCTTTTCAAAAGAAAAACACAGCAAAGCTTATGTGACAACCGGCCCACAAAAAACAAAGCGTTTTTTTTTTTCTGAAATAGAATAGAAAATACAATTATTTTTTTTAAGAAAAGAATCTTATTTGAAAGATAACAGAAAAAAAGATATGATTAACTTTATCGCGTATGTATATCCACACACACTATATATATATTACAATTACATACATAGATGCAGGCAAAGAGATACACGTAATAAGATATACACACAACAGACAAAATTACCCCCGTTACAGGAACATTCATTTATATATGCATTACAGAGAACTAGAACAATATCGATACTGTCAGTTTCAAATCTAAACAAAGGCCAATCATTCAAACGCTGTAGTGTTTAAATATATGGTTAAATGGCAGTTTTACTCATTTAGCTTTAAAGCTTAACCGCTCACTCATTTTTTACCATATTTCAAACAATTCTTAAAGTTTATAGCTCATCTCCTCTTCTATATTGTGAAAAAAAAAATTTTTTTTTAATTTTCGTTCAGTAAAACAAAAGTTATGATGAATTTACTGGTGATCAAATTCGTAAAAACATATAAGGAGGTGAGCGACGTTTTATGACTGGTTTCCATAGCAACCACGTCGCTTCAGCGACTACTGTTGCTGCTAATTCACTAATGAAATCATGAAAGGGAGATATTGGGGGATTTTATTGAAAGCAGACGAATGCCGTCCATTGTTATTATATGTGTGTTTATGGGGACAAAAAATAAGGCTTAAATTAAACAAAGTACAAGTGAATTTATTTGAAGCCTGGAAAAATCATGGATTACAATAGAAAAATGCGAGCATGAAAAGCAATATGGTTAAGTTTAAACATGGAAAATAAAGGACTAGTTGTTAAAACTGAAAAAGAAAAGGACAAGATATTCTAGTAAAAAATATGATAAATTTACAACTTAAAATATTGCAGTATTAGGAAATTTTTTTATTCAATTTATAAAATTATATAATCAATTCTTAATGCTGCAATATTTTAAGTTATAAATCCCTTCGCCCACTTCTCTGTACATCCAATCACGCCACCTCCACCGCCGTCCCCTGTAATTTTAATGGTTTCCAACGAAAACATTGCCCGCTGAGGACTGGCCCATATACTTTTTTTTTATAGTTACAAAGGGAGATAGCGACAACTAAAACCTGAGTACCATAGCCACTGTTTTGTGATGTCACGAACCTTATATATATATATATATATATATATATATATATATATATATATATATATATATATATATATATATATATATACTAGAACACCGCCGGGTGTTGCCCAGTCGTAAAATGAGATTAAATATATTTTAATTTATGTTTATGTAGATTTCGCATATATTATTATAAAGATGGTTCTATATTGGTTAATATATTTTACCCAATATATAGTAGTAGCCCCTTCGGTGTGGTCAGGTCATAAAATACGTTTAAATACGATATTTTAATTTATGCATATTTCATAGTTATCATTATAGAACCAATGGCCTATTGGTTATTATATCGTACCAAATATATAATAGTGATTTTAAAAGTTTAAAATATATTAATTGGATGCCATCAGCTAGAATCGAAACCAACTTACGCCTGCCTAATTCCAATTTTATCTATTTTTACATTCTAGCAACTATTCCTAAAAACTAAATCGAATTTAAAGTTCTTTTTTAAAATGAGGGCTGGTTGTTTATATTATTTGTATTGATCGGACTACTGTTCTCATCTTTAGTGTTATTTATGCAACGTTTCGGATTGTCCTTCGACCGTCATTTTATATATTGGTTGTTGTTTGGAAAAGAAAAGAGAAAAAGTTACTGGCTCCGTAGATATTTGAGTATCTACGGAGTCAGAAACATTTTCCTTTTCTTTTCCAAACAATAACAAACATCCCTGACGACGGTCGAAAGACAAACCGACTGAAACGTTGCACTAATAACACTCAATATTGAATTTGTTCCATATGTGCGAATCCTTGTGTATATCAAGTTTCAAATCAATGGACCAAAAATTAACAGATTAACAGAGACAATTTTGAACACGCAGATACGTACAAATTCACTATATATATATATATATATATATATATATATATATATATATATATATATATATATATATATACTTGTAGGGAGATCCGACCTTGATGGGGATTGAATGAGGATCACGAATGTTCTACACTTTCAATATTTTTATTGTCATCAAATATACTTTGCGTTATCGCAGCAGCCGTTGACCATTGATTTGGATGGCAATAAGCCTTCCTATGTTCCAGTTTTCTTTACACTCTTTCAGTAGGGGTCTAATTAGTGCTCTCAATCTTCAGTTTTCTATCCACCTTCACATTTTACGACTATTCGATATTGTACCAGCGAGATTGAATATATATATATATATATATATATGATTTATTTATTTATTATTTTATTTCATTATTTATTTATTTATATAAGATAGGTTTTTCGGTTTCTTATGCTTGTTTTTATTTTTATTGATGTTTTCTTGTTGCTGATAAGCGTCTATATTTTATGAGTTGATTGCAATATTTGAGAAATTTTAAGTTTTCAACTGTTTTTATCATTGCCGTTCGCCGTAGAGTGTCTTCTTTTATATTACAATTTCAGCAGGGTTTTTTTTTTTTTTTTTTTGTGCGTTATGCGTTGTGGGTGGGGAACTGTTCATAGTGCTCCTACGATTATTGGTATTATACTGACTTCATGTTTCACATTCCTGTCTGGCAAGCTCCGGGTATTTGCATCGTTTTTCCGTCTCGTTGATCTTTAACCTATAGTATGCTGTGACGGCAACATCTAAATTTTGGCATTTTCTTTCCTTCTTATTTATTATGACGTAAGATCCTGTTGCTTGGATACCTTTATCTGTTTCTACATCCATATATCAAAGGATTTCGTGCTTCTCGTTTTCCAGCATGGTCGCTAGTTTACCATTTGTCTGCATGTTTGGAATGGATTCGTTTGCATAGTTTCCAGTTCACTACGCACTCATGTCTGTTCTTTTATTATTATTATTTACTCACGAGGAGTAATCATGCAAGCCATCATCAAAGATTGCTCTTTGGGAACAACTTGTGGTGTTCCCTGGGGTCTGAATGACAACAAGTCTCCCCAGATTACCAGTACTCTCCACTTCTTTCGATAATCTTTGCAAAAGAATGTGTGTTATCGCAATAACCATTAATTTCTCGATCATGGGTCTTCACTAGAATTTGGGTGGCAATAAGCATCCCTAAGGCCCCAGTCTTCTCTGCACTCATCCAGCGAAGTTTTGGCTAGTGCTTTCCCTCCTCGGTCTTTCCATCCTCCTTAACCCTCATTATTTGGTGTGCTGCCCGTTTATGATGACACATATACGCAAAAAAGGGGGGCGGTATTTTTCAATTCTAATGTTTCAGTTTTCATGATTCCGTGTGATGTTCCTTTGTGTTTTACATCTGTAACCGTTTCTGTGTGTCCAGTTTGTGTGCAGTTTGTGTGCAGTTTGTGTGCAGTGTTAGTCTTCACAGTCAAAGGTTTTCCTTAATATTTCTGCAGCTTTCATTATTGAGATTCGATTAATCTTCTCGGCCATCCCTCTGATTCCAATCTCTCCCATTCTTTTTTCAAGACGCTGCTACTATTATTAGTGTTATCTTACTTTCTTCAGTTTCCATATCTTTTTGAGCTCTCTTGCCAATTCTGTGTATTTTCTCCGCTTTTCAGTCTCCTTGATCTTCACTCTGTAGTGTGCTAGAACGGCAAAATTATTATTATCATTATTATTATTATTATTATTATTATTATTATTAATGTTATCATTATTATTATTATTACCATTATTATTATCATTATTATTATTATCAGTATTATCATTATAATTATTATTATTATTATTATCATCATCATTATCATTATTATTATTATTATCATCATCATTATTATTATCATTATTATTATTATTATTATTATTATCATTATTATTATCATTATTATTATCAGTATTATCATTATTATTATTATCATTATCATTATCATTATTATTATTATTATTATTATCATTATTATTATTATTATCATTATCATTATTATTATTATTATCATTATCATTATTATTATCATTATTATTATCATTATTATTATTTATTATTATCAGTATTATCATTATCATTATTATTATTATTATCATTATTACTATTATTATCATTATTATTATTATTATTATTATTATTATTATTATTCATTCATGAATTCATTTATTCACAAGGAGTTTTTACACAAGTCATCATCAAAGTTTTCTCTTTGAAAACAACATTAGTGCTTTCTCTCCTCGGTCTTTCCATCCTCCTTAATCCTCCAAGACTAATTAGTCTGGTGCCAGTTGGTGCCGACACTTTTGGGTGGGGAAGTTAACTAACAATTATACATTTTCAGTCTTCTTGATTTAATGTGGTATTTCTTTGTGTTTCACTTTTGTTGTAATTTCTACATGGTCGATTAGTGTATATAACTCATGTGTTACAGTTTTCGCATTCAATGGTTTTTCTTAATGTTTCAGCTGTTTTCATTATTATTGTTCGTTGTATCTTCTCAGGCACCCCTGATTCCAATTTCTCCCATTATTTTTACAAAATCTTCCGGGATTGTTTCTAGTGGTCCTACTATTATTGATGTTATCGGTGCCCGGAAAACTCGTCAAGGGAAAACTCGTCTCCGGAAAACCCGTACCCGGAAAACTCGTACCCGGAAAACTCGTACCCGGAAAACTCGTACCCGGAAAATTCGTACCCGTAAAATTCGTACTTGGACCCCTCCCTTTTACTAGGTAGGAAGACTGGTCCCTTATTGAATAAATATCGATTGAAAACACATTTTATTACCGTTCTTGAAGGAGATATTTTTTTTAAATGAGACTATGCATCCCCATAATATTTTTAAAAATTATTTTTAACTCTTGCTTAAAAAAAATAAACTTGATCACGGAGTCAAGATACGAAAAACGAAACTAAATATTTATTTAAAAAATACTCTAGTTTTAACACTTTTTGTGTCATTACGAAACAAAAATAAAGAAAGAAAACACGTATTATCAAAGAAAGCAATTATTTTATTTAGAAGAATTAATTTAGTTAATTTAATTAATTCTTGTGTTATTACAAAACAAAAAAGAAAACACGGTCTTATGTAATTTTGGTACCGCGCTGAAATAATAACGTTATTATTTCGAAAACCATTCTTAATATCGGGAAGGAAGGGTATCGTTTAAAACTCATTTCAGGGGTACTTGTGCGGTACTTAAAAATATACAAATTTATTTTCTTTTGGGTGTGGGGGAGGCTCGTTTTAAAACTATATCTACCTCAGTATTTTCTTTAATTTTCGGACATTTTTTGTTAAAAATTATTTACTAAGTAATGTCGAGTCAAAAATAAAATAAGTTTAAACACCAAAAGCTTACAAAGCTAGGTAGAAAACGAAAACTTAGAAAAATCAATTTAATTTTTTTAAACAATAAACATGTAAAAATATTTTAAAAAATATTATGGGACGTGCATTATTACCTAAAAATATACAAATGTATTTGGGGGGGGCTCGTTTTAAAACTATATCTACGTTAATATTTTCTTTAATTTTCTATTTTTGAGCAATTATCCCCCTAAGACGTGACGTGATCCTCTTATTTCGGACATTTGTTCATAAGTAACACTCAACATTACTTTTTTTTTAACTAAATAAACTCTTTAAAATAAGTTGAAAGACCAAAAACTTTCAAAGCTAGGTAGAAAACTAAAACTTTAAAAAATTAATTTATTTTTTTTAAATATGGGATGTGTATTCGCTTTTAAAAACAATATCTTCTTCAAGAACGGTCATAAAATGTGTTTTCAATCGATATTTATTCAATAAGGGACCAGTTTTCCTACCAAGCAAAAGAGGACGAGTTTTCCGGGGTCGAGTTTTCCGGGTACGAGTTTTCCGGAGACGAGTTTTCCCGAGACGAGTTTTCCGGGGACGAGTTTTCCTAAATTCGATGTTATCTTAACTTTCTTCATCTTCCATATCCCGGTCAGTTTCCTGTATCTGCTGCGTTTCTCCTTCCTTAATGTTCACCATGTAATCTGCGGCGAAATCTACGATATGGCACGACTTTTCCTTCTTGTTAACTATATGACATCCAGTCTCTTTGCTTAAATAGATACTACTACTACTACTACTACCACTATTATTAGTAGTAGTATTAGTATTAATAGTAGTAGTTACTAAGAATTCTCACATACGTCATAATGAGTTATTTCGCATTGAAAATAATCGGTGTTCCCTGGAATCTGAATAACACCCGTCTAGCTGAATCCACTGTGAAAAATTTCCCCCACTCTATATCTGTGCCTAAATCAAAACGCGGATTCCATGAACAAAGCTTCTTTCTTAGAACTGCACGCATGTGGAACTCTGTTTCGTCTGCCTGCTTCACTCCGGACTACAACTTGGATGTCTTCAAGACCAACGTTAACAAATTCCTAATAAACCGCCCCCTTAAGTAAACACTCCATCAAATCTCCGCACTAACGTAATGTACTTGCAATAACCCTTATCCCTGAGTGGCTTCCGGGCCTTGATAAGTGGTGATCACTGTGTAAAAAAAAAAAAAAAAAAAAAATTTCCCAGATTCCTCGTACGCTTTACCTATTTCAATAAACATTGCAAATAATGTTTCCTTCTTGCAACAGCTGCTTTCTGTTGATTTCTCACCGGCAACAACATTAATGTTTTTGATTTATTCATTTAAGGAGCAATAAGCCTCCCCAAGGTCCCAGTATTTTCCGCACTCTTTTAGTGGAGGTTTGGCTTGTGCTCTTCCCATCAATTCTTACTAGTCCTTCGCAACCATTTTATGTGATATCAGCCGATGCTATTGCCATTTCAGTGTGTTTATTTTATTGTATTATTTCCCGGGATGGGTGGTTTATGAAATTTTTTGCAGCTTCACTTCCGTTGGGTTCATCTGGTGACATTCTTGATAGGTTTTCCTTTTATTTATTTTTCATTTATTTTTTATTAAATTTTCACCCCAAACAAGGCCAGTACCACTTTGAAGTAGGGGGCTACTATTGGGGAGACAAGTTGCAGGGGCATTATGAAGGGAGATGAGTAGCAAGATGTTTGTTCACATTACACTTGAACTTCTGCATGTCAGTAGAGTTGGGAAAGCAGAATCCCGGAAGGGAGTTCCAAAGTCTAGCAGTTCTGGGGAAGAAACTATTGGAGTAGAAGGCTTTCTTGCACCTAGGGATCTCTACTGTGAAGGGGTGGGATTTAGCTGCTTGTCGAGTTTTTTGCGACTATTCACGTCGAGGGGGGTACAAGTGCGTGTAGTTCGTCAGAGCATTCACCATTAAAGTACTTGTAGAACAGACAAAGGAATGCAATATCTCGTCGATGGGACGGAGCCTGAAGCCTAGATGACAGTTCAGGACCTATCAGGTTACCGACTCATTTTTTAACCCTGTCCAGGAGGAAGAAACTAGTAGCAGATGCACCAGCCCAAATGTGACAACAGTACCCCATACATGGGTGAATGGTGGCCTTATATAGGGACATGATACTTTCAGGCGTAAGTAGTTTTCTAGCAGCCTTGGCAATGTTCTCAATGTATCTATTCCAGTTCATGTTCCCTGTAAACGTTATGCCGAGGAGTTTAAAGGAAGTAATTTGAGGTAATGTGTTCTTGGCCATTGCTATTGGTGGTAGAGAAGGTTTCTTGTAATTATTGAAGGAAACAAGTTTAGTCTTGGCAGCATTGAATGTGACCATCCATTTTTGTCCCCATCCCACTACAGATTGGAGGTCATCCTCTAGTGTTTCTGCCATTTCCTTAGATATGTGTTCATTTGTTTTTCCCTCGTGTCTGCTATAGACATTGGTGTCATCAGCAAATATACCCATCTCCGAAACAATTTCATCAGGGAGGTCATTTATGAATATCAAGAATAATAAAGGTCCAAGGATCGACCCTTGAGGTATTCCCACATTTATATCATATTGTTTAGATGTCTCTTATTTAAGAAGGATTTAATTACATTATGTATTCTTCCAGTGATACCATATGATCTAATTTTCCTTAGAATACCATATTGTCGTAACCTGTCAAAAGCCTTAGATATATTGAGGCTACCGCTGTACCCTCCCCTGTTTTGTCCAGTGAACGGTATATACGTTCAGAGATTACAGTTAGTATATCTGCTGGTGATCGGGCTTGCCTAACTGGTTAGACTTTGTAGTTTATGTGGGTTGGTTTCCACGTTTGATGACTTTCCTTAAGATTTCATATTATTATTATTATTATTATTATTATTATTATTATTATTATTATTATTATTGGTACTCGCTAGGGGTTATTACAGACGCCATCTCTGGAGTCAAACGTGTCAGATTTTCATGTCTTTTGATAACCTTTGCAAATCAATTCGCGTTATCGCAACAGCCGCTTGTCATTGATGTGTCGCTGGCAATCACCATTGACTATCGCTGGAATTTGAACGGCAATAAGCCTCTCGAAAGCTCCAGTCCTCTTCGCACTCATCCAGTGGAAGTCTGGTTGGTGCTGTCTCTCCTCGATCTTCCAATCCTCCTCGACTGTGCTCGTCTATTTGATATGGTATCAGTTGATACCGGCATTACATTGGGGGGGGCAGAACTTACGATTATACAGTTTTAATTTTCTTGTTTCCTTTACCTTTTTGTTTTATTCCTGTTGCGATTTCTACATGACAGGTTAGCGTATGTAGCTTACGTCTATTAGTCTCCGCTCTTTTTACAGAGGAGTAACCACTTATCAAGCCTCGAAGGCCACTCGAGGATAAGGGTTAATGAATGTTAGTTGGTAGTGTAGCAATCGTTAATGATGCAAGTCAGATAGAATTTTATTATTTAAGGAGACGGCTAAACAAGAAATTGTTAATATTGGACTTGAAGGGTACGATATTGTAGTCGGCCGGGAAACAGACCAGAGAGAACAGTTCCACAGGGGGGGGGGTTCTAGAAAAGAAGCTTTGTTTATGGAATCCGCGTTTAGATTTAAACACTGACAGAGAGTGGAGGAGATTGTTGATAGTGTTTGTGGCTAGTCGAATATTTTTTCTGGACATCTGGCAGAGGGGGCCATAGATTAGAGCTCATTCAAGGGTTTTCTTTAATATTTCATCCGTTTTCATTATTGCTATCCGTTTTATTTCTTCGGGTATCTTTGGAATTACTTTTTCATGTAGTGTTGTGAATTTTTGAAACCAGAATGCGTGTATTCCTTCGTGATTTCGGCATTTCTTGTCGCTCATCCCATATCATTGTGTAGACTTTTGTTTCTGTTGTTCTGTATTTGAATTTCCCTCATTTCAATTTTGATAGAATTGTCTTTCATTGTTTTCAAAGTTCACATTTTAATTGTACTGTTTCGATTTGTATCTGTATCGCCTTAGTCTTTTTTTCTTCTTTTTTTTTTTTGCTGTTATGTGTGCTTTAGATTTTCATGTTTCTTGTTTAGTCTCTCCATGCGAGTCATATTTCCACTTTTCCATCCTTTTTTGTTCGCTTTCATCTTGTTTATTACTTTGGCTTCTTTTTTTTTAAGTTTGTTGATCTATGGTTCTCGCCTGAATTCTCATCCAAGTTTTGTCAGTTTATTTTCTTTATGCGGCTTGTTTTCCACTTTAAATTCCATACTTACCATCTAGTAAACGCATAAAAATCAATTCTTTAAATCTGTAATAGTATCTGCTGGGATGTATGGGAGGAGCTTGTTCACCTTTGGTTTTGCTTTAATTTATTTCACTCTTGGTTCCTTAGGCAAGAGAGTTTTGTTTTGTACTCCAGCTGTTTCCTTTTCAGTTTTGCTGTTTCGTATTTCTCGGTCTTCGCATTCGCAGCATTTGTTTTTCAGGCCTTCTACATGCAAAGTAGAGATTTCACTAATGGCTGTTTCGCAGTCCGTGTCATTTATCTTTCGTTGTATTTTTATTAGTTTTAGATTTGAAAGCCAAAACTATCTTGGGAATAAATTTCGCTTGGTTCGCGATTCTTTATTCTGTTCTATGGGAGTCAGTAGACATGTTTGATAACTCTTTAATCCGTTACCGGCAACCTTTTTTTTGTTTTTTCGTGGCTTCTGTAATAGCATTTCATTACCAGACCATCATATTTTCTTTTTTGTCGGTTCCTTCCGAGTTTTTGGTTTATGTTGATTAATTTTGCTGCCCTGTGTGATATTGTACCTGAAATTAGAGGGAATTTTTACCTGTTCGGTGTCTGATATTCTTGAAATTAAGAGCCAACATTCAGAGGATGACTACCGAGAGAGCAGCTACCCGTTATGACACCCAGATCTTTCTTCCAGGTTCCACGTTGTGTAGTAGTTATTTGAAACATTTTTCATATTGTGGTGTTTGTGGCCACACAAAGCCCAGAATACTTTACTTTTGGTTCTGTCACATGGATAGTGGTTACCTCTCGTATCAGGGGCAAGATGCAATATCACATGTACAGAAATGACATTAACAGACAGCACACACACACACACACACACACACAACTAAGTATTGCATTTAGTATAAGTTCTCATGAATCCTTTTACGGAATGTGGGGAGATACGCCCCTATCCAAATAAAATTAATTTTGTATGAAAACAGTTTGCAGTTAAATACTTATCTAGAAGTTTCGTTAATGTACTTTGCTTTTGGATTCAATAATAGGTCCAGCAAGAACATACCGTTACATTTCTAAGCGCCGAATAAACATTTATGGTCGGTAGCGTGTTAAATTTGGTTGGGAGGAGGGAGAAATCGTAATTTTGAGTTAGAATTAGATTAGCATCAATCGGTTAGTAAGAAATTAACAAACAAGTAAAAATAAAAATTAATTCTGTATGAAAACAGTTTGCTGTGTCACACTTATCTAGAAGTTTCGTTCATTTAAGTAGTAGTAGTAGTAGTAGTAGTAGTTCTATATAAAAACTAGCTGGAATTCGCTAGACAATTTTTCAGAGGAGAATGAATACCCCTTTAAAAAATACAAGAAATGTTATATGGAATGAAAAACGAGAAAAAAAAAAACATTGAAGTGTTTATAGGCACCCATACCCAAAATAATTAAATTAAAAAATGTTTATGCGTTCATTTTCTTGCGGGATGTAATCCTCATTTTCATAGTTGTTCCACCTTGTTTCGAACAACCAATCAAAACTGGTCACCTTCAGATGATTAACCGCGACAGGATAGGAATGCTTAGTCTTCTAACTCTATCCCCAGTAATTATTGCCTTCCATAGTTGTTTTGGGCCAACTTCTCCTCTCACCTGCTTTCGGTAAGATTAAAACCGCTGTCCATGCTCACCTGGAATTGTAGAGACTCAACGTCTGCCCCTGCGCTACGGGCCTCGAATGGCTATCAAGATTGGACTTTTTTTTTTTTTTGTCTTATAAATCCAAATTTGAGTTCTTTGGTTTTCTATTGTTAGGTCCGTACTGAATGGTATATATAAAAGTAAAAAAAAAAACAAAACAAATTAATTAAAATGTTTTTTTTTTTGTTTTTCTTTTTTGTTATGTAAATTGATATATGAATGGTTCAAACATTCAAATAAATTCCAGTAAAGGTTAAATTTTTTCCAGACACTTGAAACTGTCCTTCTATTCCATCTGTCGTCATTAGAGCCAGTTATTGTTTCGATCCATGGAATTACTGAAAGATTAGAACGCAAAGAAAGGAAGCCTACTTTAAAAACAAAGATTTTCTTCGTTTCATATAAGAAAAAAATGAAACTAAAACAAGACTACTTCAGTGAAGAATGTTATAAAAGAAAAGTTCAAACACTTAAATAATTAGTTTCATTGGTATATTAAGATTCCAAATATTTTTTTTTAAGTTGTCTGGTGTTTCACAGAAACGTTAAGAAACGGCAGCATGTATTTTTAAGAACACCACCGCGCTATAGATTTTTTTTTTTTTTACTTGACCTTATATCGGAAATTTTATTTGAGTTTTTTCTTTTAAGTCAGAAATTGTAAACCTGACGAGATTGTAAAATATTCAATCAGAAACATCTCCACACGGGGCAACACCGGGTAAAAATAACTAGTAAAATATATTTTAATTGCAGCTTAATTTACTTTTATTATCAAAGTTTTGTGTTGTGCTTAACGTGTTTTATGAGTGATCACCACACAAGTTGTAACAAAATGTAATAAAATAAAACGATAAAACATGTGACATAGCGACGGGAAAACAAACTATGTGACCTGCTCCACCACGTGTTTTTATTGCATCTACTTTTGTAGGAAAATTCTTAAATTCTTGTCATGAAATTAAACTCACGTTCTAATATCAAAATAAAAATTTTTAAGATTTACTATACAATTTAAACGGTAAACGTGGATTACGTGAGAAATGTAGATCACGTTGAGTGTGAAGTTAGCTTATCCATAAATAAACGGAAATTTAATCAAAATCTCGAAGCCATCGGACTGCCCGTTGTCCGATGGCTTAGATATTTTATTTTAGGCCCCAGAATCAACAGAGATTAGACCATTACTGAAATGATATGGTCCCTGTTGATTGTGGTGTAACGCTGGTTCTGTGCAGTTCTAGGATGTTCACTCCCCCACCGGATTTGCCTTTTCTTTGATAACGGGGTTAGTTTATTGCTACATCACCTGAGGCACCTACACTGGAGAATGCTGACAGGGCTGTCCAGGCAGGTTAGAGGTTTTTGCAGTGCCCCTCCTTGGGGGCGATGACTCCTTAGTACCATTGAGGCACAGTTCAGTTCTTGCAATAAGAAAGAACTAAATACCTTCGATGGCTTCAGTTAATTCCCAGAATTCCTGAACTCGACTGCCGGACTTATATTATTACCTCATTCCAGTGGGTAGCGTCACTGATATGCAAATTACATCAAACTACAAGAACGTATATCTGTGCTCTCTCTCAGTGTGTGTGTGCGTGTGTGTGTGTGTATATATATATATATATATATATATATATATATATATATATATATATATATATATATATGTTTGCATATCTATCTATCTATCTATCTATCTATCTATCTATCTATCTATTTATAAAAGTGAACGTGTCTGTGTGTATACATTTCACTACGCAATAACTCTGTCAATTTTTAGTCTACAGACTCGAAATTTGATATACAGGGTACTGAGATTTGGGAAAATCTTTGTGATTGGTGTTCGGCCAGAAATTTGGCTGTTAAGGGGTCAAAGTTCAACGATTTGACCTTTGAGAACTCTACCAAACTCCTCCGACAATTTTGGGTCTAAACACTTGAACTTTTAGATATGGGTTTCTTGGGTACTGAGATTTGGGAAAATCGATGTGATCCGTTTTCGGACAGAAATTTGGCGATTAAAGGGTCAAAGTTGAGAGATTTGACCTTTGAGAACTCTACCAAACCCCTCCGAAAGTTTTGGGTATAAACACTTGAAATTTTGGATATAGATTCCTTGGGCATGTATCTAACTTAATAACTTGATTTGAGCCCTAAACAATAAATGTTAAGGGGTCATAATAAGGGTCAAAGTAAAAAAAAATGACCGTTTTTTTTTTTTTTGCTCAGCATACACTTCCAAACGCCCGGGCAACGCCGGGCACCCATGCTAGTATATCTG
Source organism: Euprymna scolopes (assembly GCF_053919585.1). Classification (NCBI taxonomy): domain Eukaryota; kingdom Metazoa; phylum Mollusca; class Cephalopoda; order Sepiida; family Sepiolidae; genus Euprymna; species Euprymna scolopes. The sequence goes on from NC_136503.1 coordinate 41,338,341, forward strand.
TAAAAGTGAACGTGTCTGTGTGTGCCTGTCTGTGTACATTTCCCTACGCAATAACTCTGTCAATTTAAAGTTTACAGACTCGAAATTTGATATACAGGGTATTGAGATTTGGGAAAATCTTTGTGATTCGTTTTCGGCCAGAGGTTTGGCTGTCAAGGGGTCAAAGTTCAACGATTTAACCTTTTAGAACTCTGCTAAACTCCTCCGACAGTTTTCGGTCTAAACACTTGAAATTTTAGGTATAGCTTCCTTGGACATGGATCTAACCTTATAACTTGATTTGAGCGAAAAACAATAAGTGTTAAGGGGTCATAATAGAGGTCAAAGTTTAAAAAAATTTACCTCTGTGGTCTCTACCAAATTACTCAGACAATTTCTGGTCTAAACATTTGAAATTTTACGTAAAGAATATTAAGAGATAGGGCAAGCTTTTTCGTGGGTTTGGGTAGAAAAATTGAGCTACCAATATATAAATGTATGTATGTTTGCATGTCTGCCTAAAACTTTCGAGAGAGGCGATGGATTTTCACAAGATCAGAACTGTTTGAAAGCTAAATCCTTCATGCGACAAATACCGAAAAATTGGTTAAAAACATTAATTTCTTCACCTTCAACTGGGAACTTTTCTACAGGGAGGGGGTCGCTTTTTTCGCCGATATTTTCGAAAGTCATCCCCCTTTTCTCGATTGTCTAGCCTTAATTTAACCCTACGTCACTTCCGGTTTGGCGATGGTCGTAAAAGCAAAGACGTCACGTTTTTTTGCCGTTCTTTTCCTCCTTCGAGTACGGGTTCGAGCCTGCCTTCCCACTACCACTTTTTTGTTGTTGTTCAATTCAAACCTCCAATCAACCGGCCAAAGCCGGGCAACGCCGGGCAACGCAGGGCACCCATGCTAGTATATATAGCCTCCTATAAATTTATTTTTGTATTAATATTCATATAAATATATACAGAGAAAGGGAGAGAGAGAAACAAATAATCAATGTATTAAATAACAAGTGATTTACTACTGAGAAATGAACAAACGGAATATTATATAAATTGATGTAGAAAGCACTGGAGATTTATTTGGGTCTCGCTTGTTACTCGGAACTTTCAAATGCGGTGTTATGTAAAATAACTATAATATTGCAATCAACCATTTTCAAGAGTTACAACTTTATGAAACGTCGCGAAATATTGCAGTTTAAATATTCCGCACAGATCAAATACCACCCGAATACATTTTTCTACTAAGGCAACCAAAACTCGAGGTATAATGTGGATTAATGAATGTAAACTTTCTGAGCTAGACTTTGCAGACGATGTGACTGCACTAGAAGTGACTACCCCTGTACCACATGGCATTGTCAATAAGGGTAAAACCTGAATAAGGAAGCGTAGATTTCTATATCAATGCTGATAAGAATCAACACATGTTCTCACCGACATGCCAGCCAACTATTCACGTATTTATCGGTCAAAGCAAATTAACTATGATTTGTAGTGCAAGATAGCTAAGGCCTCAGTAAGTCTTTAATCTGATCTACATGATCTAGAGAACGAAAATCAAATCAGCTTCAAGTCTAAATTAAGATTTTATAACAGAAAAGTCTTTTCCGCACTGCTATATGGAAGTGAAACTTAGCATTTCAAAACCAGCCAAGAAATTAGATGCGTTTGATTCCAAATGTTTTAGAAGGATTAAAACAGAGAGCTCGAATTACCAACTAAGAAGTCAGACATCCGCACAACCAACAGGTGGTATCGTTAGTTATCTGCAAACGATGTCTAGGCTGACCCGAACATACCTTTAATTTACCCCCCCCACACACACACACACACAAAAATGCTAATCAAGTGCTCCAATGAACTCCCGATGGAAAAAAGAAGACAAAAAATTAACTGGAAGCAGACAATTGATAGAGATTTTATTGCAACAGGACGAAATTAGGATGCTGTGAATCCGACTTCAAATTGAAAACAATTATATACTTTGACTGCCTCGTGCGTCGCAAGACGAGGTTATGTATTTAATCCAATGTTTCACTATGTGTGTTTGAGTGCCGACTAACGGCCACCTCGCTTGACAAATCGTCACGAAACTCAGTGAAACTATAGGTTATATGGTCTCATTTTGGGATATTTAGGTCAAAGATGAAAGTCACGGAAAAGGTAAAAATTACATCTTTGGCAGTAACTTTGGTTCTATTCATCGTACAGACTCGCTCGTTGGCCCGTATCAAAACCGATTAGATCCTGTAATTATTTAATTTCAACTTCCGATTTTTCCAGATGTGATGTATTGATCTGATTTTCATTCATACGAGTAAATATATGTGTCAGATATGAGCGTGATCTGATAAATAGTTTTTTAAGTTATTAACGTTTCCATGGCATTTCTGAAATATTAGGAAGAAGTAAGGCTCAGATAAAACTTTAGCCTATCCTTACATTGTCAGGCGGAGATATACAATTTCACGACTGATTCATGTTATCGTTTGACTTAAAATTACACATATAAGGCATGGCATTTATTTTAATGTGCATAAAATCAAAACGTTGCGGATTTGTTTTTCTCGTTTGTCTGTTTGATTGGCTGTTTGCACATTGGATGTTATAGAGAATCAGGGATGGACGCGAGGCGAGAAAAGATGAAAGCAGATGTGGTATTAACAGCAACACTAATGCGATTGGCTTAGACTACAGGGATGGCATAAAGCATAAACATAGATAAGGATGAAAATGAAACAGACTAGTTACGTATGATTGGTTGTGGAGGGAGGGAAACATGAGTAGTAGTAGTAGTAGTAGTAGTAGTAGTAGTAGTAGTAGTACCATAAAACAAGGGCGATGAAAGGAAGGTGCAAATAAATAAATTATGCAAATAAAGAATGAGAAAAAGGTTAAAGCGGTGACGGAAAAAATAAACCACCTTAGTACTTTGCTGTGTAAAGTGTCCTGATGTTTTTGTTTTTGTTTTGTTTTTTTTTGTTTTTTTGTTTTTGGAGGGGGGAGTTTCAAATATTGAATTTTTTGTTCTGTGCAATTATTATTATTGCCACCATTAAAGGAACTGCACTTCTACAATTATTGAAGTCTATTCTAGAATAGGGTTATAGCTGATCCAAAATCCGTAAAAAGCAGAAAGCTCAGGTTGTAAGGATCGACTCGTTTTATTTGTTGAACATGTAAAAACAATAGCAAGATACAAAGTACTGAAATAATCACGGCTGTATCAAGAAAGATTTTTTCGCGGTGTAACATGGTGGTGGTGGCAATAGATTTTTACGTGTGAGTAAAAGTTACTCCGACTTACTGTATCTAGGAGAATCGAGCGGGTCAAGAAATGTAGAACGGCCTCTAGCGTGAGAATAGTCGAATTCCATGTATAGCTTTTGTTTACAGAGCTGCAATATGAAAAAGTTACTTTACTTTATTATATAGATTATCATTTAGCAGCTTTGTTCTAAAACTTAAACGATCAGTTTATTAGTTTACGAGTGAATCGTGTACATACAGGTACATATAAACATGCGCACGCATATAACTTTATAAAGATAGATTACGAAGGTTAAAGAATTTTTTTAAATTTTTTTTTTTTTTTTTGAAAAAAGGAGAAAGAGAAATAACTAAAAAAATATGGATTTAAGTCCAAGATGGCAATTGGTTCGGATTTTAGAAATATCGCGAAAAAACATTTTACGACCTTCAACGAGAGCCTCGATTTGGCTTCGCGCCAAGTGAACCCTAGAATCTATTTTTACACGCGACTTATGCGATCGGATGGTATTTCTTGTTTTGCTTTTGTTTTGTTTTTAGTTTTGTTTTTTTTACGTACTGCACTTACTGACCGAGAGCAACACCCTTCATGTTGCCCTTCGTTGATCCGTCACGCTTGGCCCCTCGGAAGTTCAGGGCGATCGGGTCAGTGGTGTCTTTTGACAGAACAACCCGTGGGTGGGCAACCAGTAATACTTCAATTCTTTCGTTCGTTGTTGTGTACTCTAGGGTAGCATGAAGATAGTTAAAAATACATTTCATTCTTGGCAAAGTTACTGACCTAATATATATCCTAATATATATATATATATATATATATATATATATATATATATATATATATATATATATATATATATATATATATGAGGAGTTAAAAGGAAAAGAAACAGATGAATTCTTTACAAGGAGATATATCGGGATAATGCAAAGCTCAACAAATGATTTTGGAGTTTATGGAGAAATCAATGAAGAAAGAAAATGACGATATAAAAATAAATACTAATACATATATATATATATGTGTGTGTGTGTGTGTGTGTGTGTGTGTGTGTGTGTGTGTGTGTGTGTGTATATATATATATATATATACTAGCAAAAGTACCCGTCGTTGTCTGGGTTCAAAAACAGCCTACAGAAAATTGACTCTGATTTATGAAAGTATGATAGATTATGAAAAGGAAGGGTTGTAAAGAGATAGCTTCGAATTCAGGGGTATCAAAACCAAAGCAAAATATGATAAAAGTAAAAATAAAATAGATAGACCCCATAATTTATTATACCATGCCTGTTCACACTGAAACACTTATCACAATATTCTGTGGATCTATATTAAAAAAACCTTGTTAAACTTTGTAACATATTTACATTCTATGGAGGTCAGGCGCGAACGAACACCCCATAATTTTATTATACCATATTTCTTCAAACTGAAGCATAATATCAAAGTATACTTACGCAGATAGATATGAAAAGTCTTTATTAAAGTTTGTGCCTATTTCCATTCTATGGAGGCCAGGCGCGAACGTAGACCCAATTTTATTATACCATTCCTATTTAAGTTAAAACATACTTATCAAAGTATTATTATGTACATCTATATAAAAAAAAACTTGTAAAAGTGTTTTTTAATTTTTTTAATTTTTTATTTCCATACTTAGTGGACCAGGCGCGTACGCAGACCCCACAATTTTAATGAACCATCATCATGCCAGATCAAACATACCCATTCCTGTGTCTCGATACATCTTCTATCATTATATGTGATCAGTTCTCTATAATAGTCAACCAACCATATAGGAGCCTATTCGTGACCAGACACACACACAGACGTTCAGCTTTTTATATATATACATATATATATATATATATATATATATATATATATATATATATATATATATATATATATATAGTTGTAAGATATAAAAATATCTTACAATGAAACTATGCAGGATCTTTCCTGTTTCATCCTTGTGTAGAATTGATACATACAAAACTATCGCTTTATGATATTTTAAATGAATACATGAAATTATTATATGTTTCTATATATATATATGTGTGTGTGTGTGTGTGTGTGTGTGTGTGTGTGTGTGTGTGTGTGTGTGTGTGTATAATCCGTTACAGGTTGGTTGGTTGTTTTTGTTTTACGGCATATCAACCTTTTTCAGGTTATTTAATGCCGAATCCAAAGATTTTGAAGAAAATTTTTTAATAGAATATATTTGTTGTTTTCAAGTCGATTTCTATTTAACCCATAGTTGGGACCCTAACAGGTACTACCACTTTGTGTCAGAGTGGACCAGGGAACAATGGCAATTAACGGGTGGCTCCACACTCCCCAAAGCCCGTAAGCTGGGGCCTCATCACTGGATATAGTTTAAGGTCATATTCAGGACCAAATCCGTTGCACACACACACACACACACACCACACACACATATTTCTTCCTGGACTTCCTTAGAACCTCAACAACCTATTTTATAAACACAGTAATGGTTCTCTGGATTTTTACCTGTAAATAGAAACTTCACCTTCATATATATATATATATATATATATATATATATATATATATATATATATATATATATATATATAGATAGAGAGAGAGAGAGAGAGAGAGAGAGAGAGATATGTATGTGTGTGTGTCAGTGAGAGAGAGAAAGAGAAAGAAAGAGAGATTGTTAGTTACAGTTGTTTTATGTTGTTTATTCTTGTTGTGGATATTATTTTTGAAGGGTTTTATTTTTTAGATGAAAATGCAGGAACAATTAATATAAAAGTCACCTACTAATTTTGCTGCTCTACAATTTATCGTCGTAATTTTTGAATAAATATTATATCAAATTAAGGACTACTTAATTGGAGATGCTTTATTTTTTATATTAGGCTTAGGTTAAAATATCAAAGCGTTATACAACAAAATAATAATTTGATAGGAAATATAAGCCTTGGACGTGTACGACACAAACGACATTCAACTAGAAAAATGCAAATCTAACGAATTTAGTTTTTAAAATTATGCTTTCTTTGACTTTTATTTTGAAAGACAGGACGAGGGAAACAATCACGAAATTTACGAAATTTTCACGAATGTTTTCAGAAGATCAAAACAAATACATTAACACAGTAATAATACGGTAAGACAGCAAAAAGCGTTAATTACTGGAACATTTATGGAATGACAGAAAAACAAATGAACACATATCTAAAGAAATGGCAAAAACACTAGAGGATGACCTCCAATCTGTAGTGGAATGGGGACATAAATGGATGGTCACATTCAATGCTGCCAAAACCAAACTGGTTTCCTTCAATAACTATAAGAAACCTTCTCTGCCACCAATAGCAATGGCCAGTGATTCCCTGTCTGAGAGTACATCTTTCAAACTGCTTGGCCTAACGTTCACAGGAAACATGAGTTGGAACAATTATATTGAAAACATTGCCAGGGCCGCTGCAAAAAAAGGTAGGCTCTCTCTACCGTACTAGAAAACTACTGACACCTGAAAGTATCCTGTATCTCTATAAGGTCACCATTCGCCCATGTATGGAGTATTGTTGTCACATCTGGGCTGGTGCGTCTACTACTAGTCTCTCGCTCCTAGACAAGGTTCAAAAAAGAGTCGCCAATCTGATAGGTCCTGAACTGGCATCTAAGCTTCAGCCTCTGTCCCATCGACGAAACGTTGCATCCCTCTGCTTGTTCTACAAGTATTTTAATGGTGAGTGCTCTGACGAACTGCAGACACTTGTGCCCCCACGTCGCAGACACCCTCGACAAACCCGACAGGCAGCTAAATCCCACCCCCACACAGTAGAGATCCCTAGATGCAAAATATCTTTTTACTCCAGTAGTTTCTTCCCCAGAACCGCTAGACTCTGGAATTCCATTCCAGGATCATGCTTCCCTAACTGTACTGACATGCAGAAGTTCAAGTGCAACGTGAACCGACATCTTGCTGCCCAAATCCCTACATAGTGCCCCCGTAGTTGCTTACCCTGATAGTAGCCCCCTACACCTGAGTGGCAATGTGCCTTGTTTGGGGTGAAAATGTAATTAAAAAAAAAAAATTACATGATGTTTTAAAAACAGTTTTCGTGATAAATTAAAATTTCGAAACAAACTAAACAAACAAACAGTTTATAGATAAATAAAGATTTCTAAACAATGTAAAAAAAAACAAAGTCACTCGTGAAAAAGTGTGTGAATCCTTTTTTCATAAATTTCGTGCTTGTCTCCCCTTTCTCTGAATCAAACTCTTCCAAAAATGAAACCAGAGAAGGCTAAAATGCAGAATTGCCAACAAAGAAAATAATAATCTATATAAAAATATTGATAATAAAAAGGCAGAGGGGGTGTCTATATTTCTTTTTATTAAAATTTAAAATCGGTAAACGGGGACAATACAAAACAGGGAATAAACGAAACGAAATTGTTTGTTAAAAAAGCTAATCTCATATATTTTTACTGTTTTTTTTTCCGTGAACAAGGCAAAGTGCGACTACGTCGTAAGGGACTACAATTTGGGACCAGATTTGCATGGATACTATGTAGGGAGTTTGGCAGCGAAATGTCTGGTCACATTACACTTGAACTTCTGCATGTCAGTACAGTCAGGGAATTAGGGACCTGGGAGGAAAGTCTGGCAATTTGAGGGAAGAAGCTATTTGAGCATAAGGCATCGGTCTTTAGGGACCTCTACAGTGTAAAGACAGGATTTGGTTGCTTGTCTAGTTTGTCGAAAGTATTCACGTCGGTGGGGGTAGTACTGCTTTGATTTTATCCAAGCATTTACCATTAAAGTACTAGTAAAATAGGTACAGGAATGCCACATTTCGGCAATGGGGCACAGTTTGGCTTGACACTAAAAAAGCACAGATATGCGAACAGAGGGGTGCATATTTACTGTTATATAAATGCTGTTTGTCAAGGAGTCTCAGCATAAAGTTTAATAGTTCATGGGGTAAACTTTTGATCTCATAAACAACGAAGAATATGAATATGTCGTGGTTGGCGAGTTCTTTATTCGTCATACCCGTTTCGTGAACATTGGTTGCTCATATGTTCCCGGATAACATAAGATTTATTATACAAACGCAGTGGCCTTTCCCGTTAACAGTATTTATTTGTTTATCTCCGTTTTCTGCTAGCGGTTGCATCAAGTCGTAAACAATTAGGATGTTGTTCTTAATGTGACGCAATAAGCTTCGCGGTCGTCTTTTACGCTTAGAATCAACATTCATATTACGGATCTACTTCCGTTTTTTTTTTTTGTTTTGTTTTTTGTTTTTTACTTAACGAATCATTTGTTGGTCAGCACTTATATTGTTCCATTATATATATAAAAAACTAGCAGGGTGACCCGAAGATGCCCGGGATTGAATGATGATCAACGAATGTTTCACACTTCCATATTTTTATTGTCATCGAAATCAGTGAAATCGACCATTTTTCAATCAAATCGAATTAATGCCTGTTCCAGTTGGAGGCCCATCCCGCTGTACCGGGAGACAGCTTCACATGCCTCTCGCAGTGACTTAGTTCACGATACATTGTAGTCTATATTGCACTGTAGAGAATCTGCTATTGATTTTATAAAATACTTTTTATATATAATGGTTTTGAAAGTTTAAAATGCAAGAGTCAAGCATCATATTTAATTGTGCTCTAAACAGAAACATTCATTTCGAATGCGGTCATGTCATATCAAAGAACCTACTGTTAATTTGATATGGATAGCCTTACTGCTTTTGCGGTGATAATTACTTGAATTTAAGTTTAAAATGAAACTTTTCAAATGCACTTGTAGTTTTAGATTATGTAAGGTGTTAACTTTGGTCAAAATCGCCTGTTCCTTCTTTCATCGGATTATTTCGATTAACGATTATCGATACTTCACGAAAACATTGCGATACAAAACCTATCTAAGAACACTGCCAGACACATGAAGTATCTTCGTGTGAAATTTCGTAAAATCGGCCCAGCCGTTTTCGAGTCGATAGGGAATGAACTCACACACACACACACACACACACACACACACGGACACACACACACAGTTCCTAGATACGTATGTGAATTTTAAAACGGTTTATTTCCTGCGACATTTTAATCATTCATTTAATCATACTGTACTCATCTTGAATGTTATTCTCATGACGTTTCGGCCGATGTATCCTCTCACCTTCATCAGGTGTATCTTGTTGAACTCTGGAATCTTTCTGTTGAACTCTGGGATCTTTCAGTTGAACTCAGGAATCTTTCAGTTGAACTCGGGAATCTTTCAGTTGAACTCGGGAATCTGCACGGAATTTCGAAAGGAGCCTTTAATTCAATCAACGGGGGTAGCATGCTCTCTTTGGAGTAGAAGTTTTAAGCAATTCGTAATTTTATTCTTAGTATCGCCCTTCAAACCCCAAAAGAGTATCGCTTAGAACTAGATTTAATTTCAATTTTTGTTTGATTGTTTTTTTCTTCTTCTTTACAATAAAGACACTCCAGTTTGACAATGTCAAAACAGAATTCATACTAGATAAATGATGATGATGATAATGATGATGATGATGATGATGATGATGATGATGATGCTCCTGCTGCTGCTGCTGATGATGATGCTCCTGCTGCTGCTGCTGCTGCTGCTGATGATGATGATGATGATGATGATGATGATGCTGATGATGATGATGATGCTGATGATGATGATGCTGATGATGATGATGATGATGATGATGATGATGATGGTGATGCTCCTGCTGCTGCTGCTGCTGCTGCTGCTGATGCTGATGATGATGATGATGATGCTCCTGCTGCTGCTGCTGCTGATGATGATGATGATGATGATGATGATGATGATGATGATGATGATGATGCTGATGATGATGATGATGATGATGATGATGATGATGCTCCTGCTGCTGCTGCTGCTGATGATGATGATGATGATGATGATGATGATGATGATGATGATGCTCCTGCTGCTGCTGCTGCTGATGATGATGATGATGATGATGATGATGATGATGCTCCTGCTGCTGCTGCTGCTGATGATGATGATGATGATGATGATGCTCCTGCTGCTGCTGCTGCTGCTGATGATGATGATGATGATGATGATGATGATGCTCCTGCTGCTGCTGCTGCTGATGATGATGATGATGATGATGATGATGATGCTCCTGCTGCTGCTGCTGCTGCTGCTGCTGATGATGATGATGATGATGATGATGATGATGATGATGATGATGATGATGCTGATGATGATGATGATGATGATGATGATGATGATGATGATGATGATGATGATGATGCTGATGATGATGATGATGCTGATGATGATGATGATGCTGATGATGATGATGATGATGATGATGATGATGATGATGATGATGCTCCTGCTGCTGCTGCTGCTGCTGCTGCTGATGCTGATGATGATGATGATGATGATGATGATCCGTTATGTCAATAAATGAACTTTGGTATAGATTGTTTGTATAAGGATAAAGTGAGTTTGTAAAGCCAGTTAATATTAAAAAAAATAAGGACTAAATCCTAAATCAGTCACTTTTTCTACATATTACTCTCTATTCCTTCCTCACTGCTTATCTATCTACCTCCCCTCTCCGTTTCTAACTTCAGGCTACCAATACTTACCACAGGATTGAGCGAAATTAAGTACCAATAAATACCGACTCAGCGGAGATAAATAGTAAACGATCAGAGAGTATTCTACATGTCGGAATATTGCATTTTGCACATAGGTTAACCATTTTTTTTTTCTTAATCCTCTTAAAGGGGCTCAACTTTAATTTCTAACAGGGCTCATAAAAACAATGTGTTTTTTTTTTTTTAATAAATTTTAACAATTATTTTTATACCAGCAAACACTAGCGCATCATGCATCAGCGCATACGTTGACACACCTGTTCTCGTTGGATCGCCTAAATTAAGCAACCTTAAGCCTGGTCAGTATCCGATGTGTGAGCATTTGGGAATATCCGCCGTTGTATGTAGGAGGAGGTTAAAATCTCCATACAAGAACTGCAAAAACATAATATCGTCATCTCCTCTGATGACCGGGACCGCTATGAAGCCGGTTTAACCCCCTCCCCCTCCCTTCCAGGGCAAATTCTGCTGACATAATCATCAGTCAAGGAAGTGACAATTATTGCTAGTCGGGAGATTCGAACCTAGTCATAAAGTCAACCTTGAGTCTGTAGGATATATGTTATTCTCATAACGTTTCGGCCGATGTAACCTCCGACCTTCTTCAGATGTATTTTTTCGAACTCGGGAACTTTTTTTGTTGAACTAAGGAATCTGCATGGAATTTCGAACGGAACTTTTTTTATTTAATCCACGGAAGTAGAATACTCTCGTTCGCTTACGATATATATATATATATATATATATATATATATATATATATATATATATATATATATATATATATATATTAAGTAATGTGATTTATAATTTAAAATTTAAAAAAAATTTTTAAATTTAAAAATCAAATTTTAATTAAATTAAAAATCAGTTTCATAAGAAGGAACAACAACAAAATCAATTATCTGTACGATCGTTTCGGAAATCCGTGCTTTTTATTGTGGTATACATGAAGTTATGTAGAACAATTATATATAGTTTTTTTGGTAAGCAAGCTCTCCTCATCAGCAAATTTAGGAGGGTTTTTATTGAATTTAAAAGACACCATAAATAAACCTAGCATTAAAAGTAAGGCAGATGAATCTGAAAAAATTGAAATAAAAGGTTTGGATTTAAAATTTATAAGAAAATTAATATATATATATATGTGTGTGTGTGTGTGTGTGTGTGTGTGTGTGTGTGTGTGTGTGTGTGTGTGTGTATTACAATAGAAAAATGCGAGCATATGGTTAAGCTTAAACATGGAGTAACATGGTTAAGCTTAAACATGGAAAAGAAAAGGACAAGATATTCTAGTAAAAATATAAGAAATTTATAACGGAAAATATTGCAGCATTAAGAATTGATTATATAATGTGAAATTGATATTTTATTCTTAATGCTGCAATATTTTAAGTTATAAATTTATTATATTTTTACTAGAATACATTGTCCTTTTCTTTTCCATGTTTAAGCTTAACCATATTAATTTTCATGCTCGCATTTTTCTATTGTAATCCATGATTTTTCCAAGCTTCTAATAAATTCACTTGTTCTTTGTTTAAGTCCAGTCATATTTTTTGTCCAATAAACATAACATATACATATGTAAAACAATGCAAGGCACCCGTCTGCTTTCATTCTCGCTGTTTCACTTGTCACTTCTCTTTTCGCGAGAGCGGTGAATTAGTAGCAACACTAGTCGCTGAAACGAGGTGGTTGCTATGAAAACCAGTCATAAAAAACGTCGCTCACCGCCTTACGAATTTTTACGATTTTGAATACCAGTAAATTCATCATAACTTTTGTTTTACTGAACAAAACTTGATTTGTTTACAATATATATAGCTGAGAAGGTTATCTATAAACTGTAATAATTGTTTGAAATTTGGTCGAAAAATAAGTGAGCAGTGAATCTTTAAAGCTGTTCTAAATGACTAAAACTGACACTTAACCATATATTCAAACACGGTAGTGTTTGAATGATATATATATATACTAGCTGTACATACCCGGCGTTGTAAGGTAAAAAACATATTGCTGGACAGAGGGTTTAGTCACATATTATTTAAGATACACCAAATAACCTTAATTGTTACGATTATCTTGAAAGTTGACTGTATTTTGGATTTTAAGAAAGCATAAATCATAATGCACTTTATATATGAAATTTGAACAAGGAAAGAAAATCTCATAGCTTAAAGAGAAATAATTCATAGGTGAAAACGTACTTCGGTTTTAAAACACAACTGATGTTGATTATAATAATAATTAAAAAATAAATTAAATTATATGTAAATTAAATTAAATATAAATTAACTATATTAACTTTATATTATAGATTTCTAAATAGAATATTAAAAGATTTCTATTACTAATTGGTCCCTCGACAAAAGGAGGGTGGAACTGTAAATTCACCCTTGTCCGTTCGTCCTTTCGTCTGTCCGCACTTTTCTCAATAACTAAGTCTTGTAATTTTTTGAAATTTTGCACAAACATTAAACATGATATGAGTAAAAAGTAACAAAACGGATTTCCGGGAAAATTCCGGTTGTCTCCCCCCTTGAGGTGCCTTTCGAGTTAAAATACCTAAAATTGACACTTGTGCTTATTAAAAAAAATTGATGCCTTGCATTTTTATAAAACTTTCTGAAAAGTTATAACTAACCGATTTCTATATAATTTGGTTTGTCTATACTTCGCGATAACTCTTGGGTGTGCCCTAGGGTCTCTTTTAGGGCTAATAAAAACAGTCCATTTTTGGGACTATTTTACCATATTTATCTAAAATTTTCTGTGTATGTCTATTTAGCAGTTTTGCATGGTGCTGAACTCAAATTTAAATATGTTAAGGCCTTCGGAACTTTTGGGGCTTAATGGGGGGAGCAAATGATGGACTTAGTCATTTCTTTTTTTTTTTTTTTTTGCATGGTGCAGAACTCAAATTTACATGTGTTAAGACCTAAAACTGCACTGTTTGTTCATTTTTACTAGGATTTGACATCCCTTGGGGACTTTTGGGGCTAAATGGGGGAGGGCAAATGCTGAACCTGGTCATTTGTTTTATGCCGCGTTCACTGTGCATTCACGTGGGGGGGGTGATGCATGCTTCACCTGTTATCATTAAAACTAATTATTAAAACAGACTTTTTAAATGTAATATGCAAATGAGATAACATCTTGAATATTGATTTCCTTGGTAATGAATAGTAAATATCTAGAAATCATGCAGGAATAAAAGTAAGAGTTTTTAGGATTAAAATTTATTTGTGGAACAGTGTACCTTTTTATATATTAACCAAATTGTTAACAAACAGACAGGAATACATTTATTATATATATATATGTGTGTGTGTGTGTGTGTGTGTGTGTGTGTGTGTGTGTGTGTGTGTGTGTGTGTGTGTGTGTGTGTGTGAAAAGAATTAGAAATTTAAACATTGTAAACAGTCGAGACATTTTGACGGTTGGTCATGTAATCCTAAAATCTTATCTTAATGAATCCCGTGACTTTAATCATATGTTACCTCTTTAAAGCATAGTTATTTCATATTGAATAATAGTCTGGAAATGCTTAGCTGGTCTCCAGCTAAAACAGAAACATGTGTGTAAATGTGGAACCAGAATTTTTTTTTTTCTTTATAACAGAATAAACGTCGTAGAAATGAAATGTATATGACGTAAAATCGAGATAAAGGGAATAAAAAGCGCGTAATAAAATGGCCAGTTATTTGCATCTGGGTGTCTGGCAGCGATGTATGTAGGCTAAACAATTTAAACCCCATAAAGATCATTCTTACTACCTACCAAACAACAATAAAAAAAATATGGTGAGCATATAAAGTTTAACATGGAAACACCATATGGTAAAGTGGTAATATATAAATGATAATAAAATCTACTTACGTTGCAATTTATTTTGGAATGAGGATTAATAATTTGTCTTATTTCGATTCAAAACGTTTCGAGTGATGTAACCATTTTTTTTTTTTTAGATAAGTTTCGCCGAACTTAGAACATATACAAAATTTAAAAGAGAACTCTTTATTTAATTAACGCAAGGACCCGTGGCGCAACGGATGCAAGTGTTAAATTATAATCAGTTCTAAATGACAGTCTTCTGAGTGTTAAAAGTTCAATCCTTAACACGGACGATACTAAGCATACGATTACGAATTAATTAATACTTCTACCCGGTCATGGATGACGTAACGACAGTAAGCACTCCCATTCCGTGGATTAAATAAAAGGTTCCGTTCGAAATTCTATGCAGATTCCCGTGTTCGACGACATGCACTTACAGAAGGCTGTAGGTTTCATCGGTCGAAACGAATAGTAGTTTGAATAATCTAAATAAGCCGAAATGTAATTAACTTAACATTTCACTATAGTTTCATGGCATCATCGACTACCAGAAATGTCTCCGATTGTCGTCAGTTGCAAAGAGAACCAATAAAATTATCAGGACGTATATTCAACACATCACATCTAGACCAGTGGCGTCTTCTATAATGTACATTACACATAGACCGCTATATAAAATACAACGTAAATTAAATATTCTTTAAATAACTCTGCAATAACAGAGGCCACACCCAAATTTA